>NC_081408.1:192014194-192239194 GCF_030272615.1 Cryptomeria japonica
AATATTTCATTTATTTAATTGGTCTCACTCCCTTAACTAAATGAATTTTTATTTATTTAATTAATTCATTAGATTTTTACCTCCATGTCACTTGTCATTTATCTCTTCATTTTATCTTAACCACCTTTCTAGTATTTTATCCTTTTCCCTACCTATCCTTTAATCCTAGCCAACCATTTATCCTTTCACCTTTTAATCCTATCCCTCCATTTTCTAAGGTGCCTTCTATATAAGAGGATTCCTTCATACTTTCATAACCCTAACTAATTTAGCAATCTAGCTAATCAGCGATCAATCAATCTTCATATGATCAAGCGACTTCACAACCACAATTCGTTCTTTGTTGAGCTTTTGTGCACACATAAAATCTGAGAGCAACCATATCAAACAAGATCAATGGAGTTAGGAAACAATGGAGATCAAACTCTATCAAGCATGTGAATGGTATAATCTTTTAATTTTATTGTGATTTGCATGTTTTAGGTTCTTCATTGGTGTATGGCAGATTCTTAATTGTAGAACTAGGGTTTTATGTGGTTGTATCTTTGTTGGTTTTACAATCGTTTAGTCTTTGAAATTTCACCGCACATAGTTATTAAGAAAGACTCATGGTTTGGTTTTTTCAAAAACATGACAAAAGGGGGCAAGTTGATTAAGTAATGGTGGCAATAGTAGGGCCCAACCCATCTTGGGATCTCAATCTACTAATGATCTTGAGAATGATAGGTAATCCGAATGCTAGCTATATGCTTGACACATGCAAGTTGTAATGAGAGAAATCTTATCAAACGTATGTCACTTTGACTCAATCCCAAACTATTGATACCATTGGCGAATAATCTGAAATTGATATTCATGAGAATGGGGTAAAATGTAGTATAAAAAATATTTATTTTTAATTTATGTTTTGGAGTAATCAAAGAACGAAGTATTATATTCACCAATCAACTTTGACAAATTAAACTGTAATAATACTATATTTTTTTTATATATCTAAGACTAAACTAACAAAATCAAACTTGATAAAAACTAATTAAAATAATTATGACCATAATTCATGTATAGAAGGGTTAAAATTGATATGAAATAAAAATTTAATAAAATAATTTATCATTAAATTTTAAAATATTGTTTGAATAAAATATTGTTAATATAATAATCATTTAAACAAGTTTGTGTAAAAGTATTAAAATAATTATTTAAAAAAAAAAGTAATTAAATTAATACACCTATATTAAATAAATTTAGGTCAAAGATGTTGAGAGATGTCATTTTGAAGAGGTAATCCTACTTATATAAAAAAATCAATAAAAAATAGCTAATAAATTAAAAAATAAATAAAAAATAAAATCTCTTAAAAATTTAACTTTTATTAGAGAGAAAAAATAAAGTTGTGGTAAAATAAAATAGATTTAAAAAAAATTAAAGTCTATTAAAAATTTAATTTTTAATAGAGAGAGAAAATATAATTGTTGTAAAAGAAAAAAGTGGTAGAAGAGAAAATATGGTGCAAATAAATTATTTATTTTATATAAGCAACATTTTAAAAGCTTAGAAAACACAACTAGAACAACAAAGCAACAACAAGAGACTTTAGCAACAAGGTTATACCTCAAAAGAAAACAACCAACATCATACCATAAGACACATGACAAAAATGACAATTTCTTGAAGAAAGAAAGACTAACCAACTCAAGGTGACATGAATTCAAAATGCTCCAATGTTTTTACACCATGTACGCTATCCCTTCCCTTAAAATCATTAGTGCAAGCATCCTCCTAAATGGAATTTTAAGACAAGAAATCAAACATAAATTAGAAGGGGCAAAGGGAAAGATGATAATTTCCTTAGCCTTTGACATACTTCTTCAACTAGGAAAATTCATTTTCATTACCTTACAATCCTCCACTAGACCATTCACTTTAGTTGGAAGCTAGAACCCCTAAAAAAAGGTGACCTTTAACATCATCTAAAAGAGTTGAATTTCACAAAGGAGAAACCTTGTCAACACAATACCCCACATGGCCTTCATATTATCAATTTAGGGTTGATGAGGCACATAGAGGTTTAGAAGGCATCAATTAGACCTTGTTCCCTTGAATATTTAGTTTCCTTTGATTACTCAAATAAACTTGCATCAACACAATCCATTTTACTTAAGTGTGCAAGTCTTGGTCTAAAGTGAGTTATTTGGACAAAGTCTATAAAGAGAATTGTTAAGGTAGGTGGGGATGGTGAGGTCTGACATACACCCACCTTGTGGATTCACCCCTAAGATAGCATAAGGTCCTTATGACCTCTTCATATTTAAGATTGTTTCTTCGAGATAGGAGTCAATCTGAAAAAGAAGTCGGTTCCTTAAGTAAAAAAAACTGAGCTATTGTTAGATTTTCGAGTTCTTTGAGATGCTTTGACTTGAAATTATCTTGAACTAGACGATCTTTTATTACTGAGATTATTTTTTTGATAAAGTTGATTAGTTTTTGCTTTTCAATCTTTATGTTGTGTATCTCTTGAAAGTGTCTTCTAATCTTTGTTTAAACTTCATTGATATATCTATTCCAATCTCTATAAAAGAAATGAGTCCCTTTCAAAAATCAACTTTTATCTTTAAAAAAATATAAAATTATTATTAACTTTTTTTAACCTTTAAATTAGATCAAACTAAAAATATCCCAAAATAATTTACTATCTAAGGTTTTTACAAAGTACATAATTTCAAAGTACACCATCTATACTTTCTCTTTATAATTTCTCTTCTTGAATTACTTTTGGAAGCTCCATCTGAAATCTTGCAATTTAGTAATTTACTGTGAGAGGATGTCATCTACGTTATTTGTCATTTCAAGCTCGAGTATTTGAAATTGGAAACTTTCAAAAATTAGCAAGGAAAATTATTCCCTTGATAAGAAATAAATCTTTTTCTCACTATCTTATTTGCAAATAAATCTTTGAAGCTTATACATTTGATTGAGTTGAAGTTCTGTTAGCGAGAATACTGCATTTATACTGGATTTGATTCAATAAGTATTCCCTCATGTCTTGAAGCCCAATAGATTTTAAATCTTTCTACTCATTTCAGAAAAAGAAAATCCTTGAAAAGAGGTGTTATTCCCTTCTAGAAAACAGATCATTCTGGAATGGTGTTATGATGTCCAATCATGTTGGACCATTGGTCCCAAATCACCTGTGTTGATATCCAACATCTATAAATCAAATGCCTGCAATTATTGATGACGTCTGATCATGCTGGAACACTTATCCAGAAGCATGGAATTATCCTCATTGGATGTGCAAATTATGTGCACATTGTGCATTTAGTTTGTCTGATCTGCTGTAGTTTTTGTTTTGAAAAAACTGGAACAAGTACAGATGGGAGCTGGATCCCAAATGACACCTGATACATGACCATGAACTGAGTATTCTGGTGTAGCAGAGTGGACCCAAAAGTATCTTGTCATATTTATATGAGTGAATGATCAAGTTCAGTTAACCAAGACATTCAGTAGCATATCTTCTCTATGCTAAGATATTGATATGGTCAATTATATCTACTTTTTCAACAATGGGAAATAATTCTTGTTGATTTGATTTTGAGTATCCATAAAGGTAGTTGCCCATATTAGGAGTGTTGGAACGAAAACAAAAGTTAAAAGATTGTTCATAATAGAATGTTCTGGTCAATTTTTACTTTTTGAATTTATGGATGTTTTATTTTTATTGTTGAGATTGTAAGAAGATTTATGATAAAGATGATTATTTCAAAAGAAATTGGTTGATGTGATACATTCTAGAATGATTTTTCATCATTTTTATAGTTGAATTGATTAGATTTATTGAAATATATGTCATTTATTTTAAGATTGACAGTAGAATCTCATTTAACTAAATGATAATTATTCTCAATTTGAAATGGTTTTTGTCCAGGTTAAGAGTTTTTTAATGGAAAAATAGTTAAGATTGGCCATAATTAAATGTTCTCATAATAAGCTTTTTTGGATATGGTAAATTTTTGCTTTTGAGTTTCTGGGAGATTTATGTTTATTATCAAATTTTAAAAAGATTCATGATAAAAATATTATTTTGAAAAAAATTGATTGATGTGATGTATTAGAATGATTTTTTAAGGATTTTTTATATTCGAGTTGATTGGATCTATTGAAATACATGTCAAATATTTTAGGATTAACAATAGAATTTTGTTTAACTAAATGTTATTTCTTTTTGATTAATGAAAAAGCAGGTTTTGAAGGGGCCCCGAAACCCTTTACAAGCAAGACTTAAACAGCAAATGTTATTTGTTCTCACTTTGAAATTCTAATATAAATTTCTCTTTCATGATTTTTTAATCAATAGATATCACAAACAAAACTATAATTATGAACCTCAACTTTAATTAGAACACAATATCAACCTTTGTCCATATTGATAATCACTAGTTAGATCATTTTGTAGGAGAGGAGGTTGCCCATGTTAGGAGTCCTCCAATGGAAAAGAGATAAAAGATTGTCCATAATTGAATGTTATGATAATAAGCCCTTTTGTATAATGTAAATTTCACTATTAAATTTCTGGAGATTTTGTTGTTGAAATTCTAAAAAGATTCATGATAGAGATGATTATTTTGAGAGGAATCGATTGATGCGATGTATTTTAGAATATTTTTTTATCATTGTTATGATTGAATTGATTAGATCTACAGAAATATATGTCAAATATTTTAAGATTATCATTAGAATTTCATTTAATTAAATGTTATTTGTTTTCACTTTGAAATTTTACTTTAATAAAATTCTCTTCACATAATTTTTGAATCAACAAATAATACAAACAAAACTAGAATTTCATGAACCTCGACTTGATTAGAGCACCATTAGAATTGACCATTATGCATATTCATAAGCACTTGTTCGATTATTTTGTAAGATTTGAAATGACCCTATATATAACAAAAGTGGTGTTTTGAATCAAAGGATCATGCTTATGTTGAAATTCACCCTAATTGCATCTATGTTTGAAATTCATGGGGATGAGGATGAGTGTTAAAGGTGACATAGTGTGGAAGTTTTCTATTTAACAATCTAATTTCATAATCATTCACATGAAAACATAAATTTCAAATTGAATTGTAATTATTAAAAAATATCTTTTCTCTTTCAATGATTGATAACTCATATAAATTTGCACAGTTCAAAATTTGAACAAATAATAATTTTATTCTTCAAATTTTCTCCTTGTCAATGAAAACATTAGCTAAGTCCTTAAATGTATGAATAAAGGGAAAAGATAGAATCTAACCAAATAAATGGATAATCTCTCAACCTTCAAAGAACTCATGTGAGTCAAGATAACTCCTTTAACATTTACAAATATCATTCGGAGTGGGTAAGAATGCATGTCATAGTCGAATGGATTATGTAGTAATCACTTGATAGTTCCTTTTGGACTACTTTTTAAAATCATAAATAAATTTTACATTCATTTTAACTCACAAAGATGGTGGCAAATTGGTTGGAGATATTAGTGGTGTAAGAAACAATGAGAATATGCATCTAGTCAAAAGAGGAGAAGATTAAATGATGGGCATATGAAGAAGATTAAATGATGGGCATATGAAGCTACCTTTTTTATAGCGACTTTATTTTTCAAACTTAATGGTAATTGCTATTTATGGACCTCCTTATTGTGATTAGATTGGATTAGCAAAGTTAATAAACATTATATTCTTCTCACTTTATTATCATGAATAGATTATATTTGTATTGTGAGAAATTAGAAAGAAACTATATAAAATAGTATTGTTATTGTGTGAGGTAAATCACTAACTCATTTGGGTGCATTTTCCGACGAACATTTTCGATTTATTTCGTTTTGTCGGATCTTACAAGACAAATTGTGTCAATTTTTTTTTTATTTTTAAATATTGTCCGACATTCGTCAAAATTCCAAGGAAACTAGTTATCATTGGAATCTTTCTTGACGTTCGTCAGAATTCTAACGAAAAACAAAAAAGTGAAAAAAAAACCACGCGCGAATAGTGTTTTCCATACTTGCGACATCATTTTGCTTGGTTTATGAAGGTTATAGACTGAATTTTTCATAGCCCGATTTTTTTGCCTGTGAAGAAAAATCATGTCAGATAATATCAGTGAAGAACAAAATAAGGAGACAATTGCTAGATTGTGGTCTAGCTTGAAAATAAAAGGTGATGGGAAATGTTATTGTCCCTGCAAAAATTGTAAGGGCTTAAAGACTAGAAGAATTTTAATCACAACAACTGAGAAACATTCTAGGCAACATGGTCACACTAAAGGGGGCATGATTATTGTCCATTAGTAAGTTGTTCATTATATGTGTTTATATTGATTGCATTTGTAAATTTTTATATCATTTTAATAATGTATATACATAAAAAATCACTTGTTAATGAGATCATGATCATGGTTTATTTTTGTTGATCATTTTTATATAGGTGGGTTGCCCTAGGGCACATGATATGGACTACCACAACCCGGACAATGTGGTTTTCCAAGTGGAGGAACATGGAGGTGTGAATATCAAAGCCAAAGATAATGATCCTATGGAAGAAGATGATCATGCGCCAGAAAACACAGTTGAAGATGATGGTACAAATACGTTGATCCATGATACATTTAGTACTGGCACAGCTAATCATGATGATCAAGATGACTTTGATGTTGTTCATGATTTACCTATACTTGAGAAGGAATATGAGCCCCTTTACGAAGGCTCCCAAATAACTCTTCTCTCCGCTGTATTGTTGTTGGTGAACTTGAAGGTTATGAATGGTTTATCCAACATAAAAATCTCATGTATGTTAAGGTATGTCATATATGTCATCTTTTTTCATCTATTTTTGTTCTTATTTCATCACTAGTAAATAAAAGGTGAAATATGTACCATTAATATTCTTTATATTAACACATTATTTTTTTTGTTCTAGATTGATAGGTGATTTTTTGTTACCACCATCAAATATTCTACCTCACTCATATCAAGACTTATCTGCCATTATGAAAGATATTGGAATGGAGTATCAAGCAATAGATGCATGTCCCAATGATCATATTGTATATCATAAACAACATGAATTTGCAATAGAGTGCCCTGAGTTTCATATCAGTAGATATCAAACAAATCAACTAACAAAAAAGGTGCCTCGCAAGGTTCTTCGTTATATTCCCATTATTCCACATTTGCAATGATTATTTAGGTGTTAAAGGTTGGCGCAATTTATGGATTACCATGCACGCAATAGAAGTCAAGATGACATTCTTTGAATGCCTGCAGATGGTTCTGCATTTATGGATAGAGGAAAAATTTCCACACTTTAAAGAAGAACCTCGCAATCTCAGGATTTTGTTGGCAGCAGACAGTGTCAATCCATTTGGAGAGTTGAGATCTATTTACTCGATGTGGCCTATTTTTGTTATCGACAGTAACATTCCTCCATGAATGTCAATAAAGAGGGAGCACATAATGTTAGAAATGATTGTTCCAGATATTTTTTTCATTTTATAGTCATGTACATTAAATTATATATATTGTAGTAAAATGGTTATAATAATTATGCAATGTTTTTGTTCATTCAACTAGGTAAGTACCAAGTTAAAGATATAAATGTATATATCGAGCCTCTTATTGACGAGTTACTGGAGTTATGGAATGGTGTCATTATGTATGATGTCTCTAGACCAATAGGAAAAAGACAATTTCAATTCCATGCAATGCTTGTATGGACAATTCATGATGCCCTAGGCCTAACATATTTTTGTGGTATGTTATAATGTTCAACTTGCGCACTTTAATAATTTTTAATTTTTTAAAGTATAAATCATGGATTTAAAAAAAAATCCATTCAATATATATAATTATAAAGATTAACATATTGAATCTAGTTATACATGATCTTGTAGGTCTTCAAACAAAGGGAAAATTTGCATGTCCAGTTTGTGGTTCAAAGATGAAATCGCGTCATTCAACAAGTTTAGGAAAGCAGGTGTTTGATGAGTATAGGCACTTCCTCCACAAAAATCATAAGTATCGAACTACTAAAACACATATTTTCAATGGGAAAGAAAAGACTACATCAAAACCACAAAGAATGACACCTCGCCTATAGAAGTTGGAATATAATAGAATTAATCATCAATGTAATGTCATTCAATCTAATTTTTTATCTATCATAAATGATATGTTTGGAATTTATATTTTTCTATTGTGCTTTGTTTACTCATGCTATAATTGATGATGATTATCGTTGTTAACTTTTAAAACTTATATGCTTCATGAAGGTCATCAAGGCATGGCTGCCCTACTATGAGCAGCTACAAATTGTGCATTTGTTTGATACTGTGCATAATGGAAAGAATATAATAGAGATGTTATGGAAAATATTGGATGGAAGGCATGACAAAGAAAAAATTGTCAAAATTTGTAGTGACATTCAAGAATCCAAGCATGCAATGAAAAATGTCATTCAATTAAATAGAGATGGAGACCAAATTAATATAAGTGTCTTTCCTTGGTTATTAATGGAGCAGCAAAGAAATGCTATAAAAGAGGTCATACAAAAAATTCATTTTCCCATAGGATTTGCTACGAACATAAACAATCTCATAACAAAGAAAATGAATTTGGGCCAAGGATGAAAACGCATGATTGGCATACCTTTATTAAAATAATTATCCCAGACAATTTAGTAGGCTTTCCTACTATGTGCAGCTACAAATTGTGCATTTGTTTGATACTATGCATAATGGAAAGAATATA
The DNA here is from genome assembly GCF_030272615.1 of Cryptomeria japonica. NCBI lineage: Eukaryota > Viridiplantae > Streptophyta > Pinopsida > Cupressales > Cupressaceae > Cryptomeria > Cryptomeria japonica. The sequence continues at coordinate 192,022,989 of NC_081408.1, forward strand.
ACAGAAACATTATGGAAAATATTGGATGGAAGGCATGACAAAGAAAAAATTGTCAAAATTTGTAGTGACATTCAGGAATCCAATCATGCAATGAAAAATGTCATTCAATTAAATAGAGATGGAGACCAAATTAATATAAGTGCCTTTCCTTGGTTATTAATGGAGTAGCAAAGCAATGCTATACAAGAGGTCATACGAAAAATTCGTTTTCCCACAAGATTTGCTATGAACATAAACAATCTCATAACAAAGAAAAATGAATTTGGGCTAGGGATGAAAACGCATGATTGGCATACCTTTATTAAGGTAATTCATGTTCTTGTATATTTTCTATATATTTGTATACTCTATGTACTTTTCATTGTATTATGTTTAGTACTAGTTTTGGAAAAACAATGAAATGATCATTTTATAATTATTGCAGTACATTCTACCTCTATCTCTCCTAGACCACTTCACCAATAATGTCAAGCAAGTTGGTGCAGAAGTACCTAGACATTAAGACATTGGAGGAGATCCTGAGAGATATTTTAATCCATATGTTTGGATATGATATTCAATGTAATAAAATCAAATGTAATGCCTAAGGGAAAACAAAATTGTAAAATTGTCATTTAGTTGTCATTTTAAGAGTCATGTGATGTGTTTTGTAAAGCCATGAAGTCATTTATTCAAAAGTGTAAAAGTTGTCAACTTGACAATAAAATGTTATCAAGCAAAGTTGCAAAAATGCAACAAAAGTTGAAAAGGGGTTAAAAGTTGGTTATGAGAGGTAGTTGTAAGGTCAAAACTGACCAAGAGTCTATAAAAATTCATTTTATGGTCGTTTCAAATCATAAAGGAAAGAAAGGAAAGAAAGGAGAACATTTTGATACATTTTGGTGTATTCTACTATTGTTATTTTGATTGGCTTTCCAGTTTTTATGTTGGTTCCAAGTCTTGCACGACCATGTATGACTTGGAAACCTTTGTAAAATGTATAATGGATGGTTATATATGTGAAATACCTTTCTTTTCCATTTGTTTTGGAGTGATTATGTTTCTAAATGAAGAAATTATGGAAGTTTTGGTGAAAGTTGTTGTTTGCAGATTTGAGGTTTCCTGAGAACAGTCATGTTGCAGAACATGGTACAGATTCATATGAAATTATTATGACCTCTAAATAGATTCATTGGATAGATATGTGAATTATCTTTCATTTCCATTTGGTCTGAGTCATTTTTTATTTATATTTGTGGAAGTTATGAATATTTTGGTGAAAACTGGTTTTAAAAGGTCTTCAATGGAGTTGCAGGCAATGGTTTGACATTATCACATAATTTAAGAATTGGAAAATTTAATGGATTACATATTCTGAATCTATATTCATAAATATTTCATATGAAATTGGTTTGGTGTCATTTTTTTATGTTTTGTGAAAGATATTTGATGCCCTAGGCGGACTGGGCATGCACATGCTTTGTTTGGGAACAACAGTATTGGGTCTCGGTACAGAGGCCATAACGTTTAATCTAACCATTGGATTCTCCTAAGTTTTGGATATGTTTTAATAAGGCTAGTTATATACAATTTCACCAAAGGGATTTGCAAAATAATATCTGGGTCAAAAGTTATGAATGACAGAATACAGGTCTATGACTGGGAACTTTAAAGATTGAAGTGTGAACCATGAATATGGGTTATTGCATTAAGTTGATATTAATGAAGAGATGATTGAAAGAAGTTGTTATTTTTCCTCTAAAGAATGAGTTTAAATGGATATTGATATTTGAATATGCAGATAGGGAAGAAGTCTTTGTTCCCTCTGCATCACAAGTTATATATGATCTTGGAAAATACATGAGGTAAGTAGTGTTATTTGTTCAATTTATTGTATAGGTATATAATATTTTCCATTTGTTTTACTTGTTATGTAATATATTGTATATTATTATGCTAATTCTCATTAATATATTTGTATCTCGAATCACTTATAGATGGTTGTCATCTAAAGAAATCCATAAAGAAGATATAAAATATTGGAAGACAAAAATTCCTCGTCTAATGTGTGAAATGCAAAAGTGTCTACCTTCGACATTTTTCAATGCACAAGAACACTACCTCATACACCATGTTGAGGAGATTGAATTGTGTGGACCTGTACACACAAGGTCAATGTGGATGGTTGAGAGGCACTTAAAATTTTTTAAGGCTTTGGTTCAACAAAGAGAACATCTTGAGGGTTCTATGGTGGAGGGATATATGGTATACCAGACTATGGTGTACAATACTGAATATCTTCCTAAGTTTACGGCAAAGATCCATGTAGATCACATTTGGGATCCCAATTCCATTAGCAAATTTGAAGGGGAGTACCTGATGGGGAAAGGTAGATTGAGGAAAGTGAGAGGTAATCATTGGATGTTCATGGACGTTAATTTGGATACATTTTACATTTGGTTTTTATATATATTGTAGTTAATTAATTCTTAGTCTTTAATATACATCAGTTGTAAATTTCTAGCTATTTTCTCTACAGATTCTCGAGAGTGGGATGCACTACATTTGTATGTCGTAAACAATCTTGATTGGATGACGGTATGGATTGAACGATGTCAACAATTTGGTCACACATTAACATGGGAAGGTGTGGCTTCATTAGTTAAAGAAGCTCATCGTAATGGAGATTCTAATGTTACACAAGGGAAATTGATTTGGCATATGGTTTAAGAGATAAACAGGTACATATAAATATATTAAACACCCATATTATTTAATTTTTTTCAATTGTAATGATGTATATATATATGTTGTTTTTTGCATACATTCGAGCAAGAATAAATATGTTTATCAACTGGCGATGCAATAATTTTTACATGTTTGACATATTGCAGGTGAAACACCACAAGGCCATGTGGTGCAATGGTCATAAATTTCACATCAAAAAGTTGGATGACATGAAGAAAACTTGTGATTCTAGGATAACTGCAATATTTTAGGTGACTAATATTTCATCTAGAAGTAAGATACATCCTCAAGTCTCAGAAAATCAATATTATGGGATTTTGGATGATATACTTGAGTGTGATTTTGGGTCCTTCAAATTAGTTATTTTCGTCATCTAGTGGTATAGACTACGATTGAATGAAAATGATCCTGACAGAATTGTTATTGAACATGATAATGGATTTATAATGGTCAATAGAAGGTCATTTGAGTAAGTTGGAAATGAGCCCTATGTTCTTCCAAGCCAATGTGAGCAAGTATTTTACTGAGAGGTTCCACATAAACCGGGTTGGTCATTTATTGTTAGACATGATCGAAGAGGAAGGTTGGTAAAGTATAATGTCATGGAAGAAGAAGATATAGAAGAACTAGAAGATGATGTACATGATTATTAGGACCAATAGTTAGTTGATGATGTGTCCGACGAAGATGTCAAAGAAGAGGAACAAGATCATGATGATGTAGGAGTTAATGTTCATGAAGATGATATCAATGATGATGATGATGATGATGATGATGATGATGATGATGATGATGATGATGATGACGACGATGATGATGATGATGATGATGACAACAACAACAACAATGATGATGAGGATGATGATGATGATGATGATGATGATGATGATGATGACCAATAATCCTTACAATGTCAATTATGGATCAGAAGATACAGACAAAGAGTTGGATGAAAAGGAAGATCAATGACATGATTTAAATGTATGATGTATGCAATTATTATATTATCTATTTGATAATGATTTCTTGATTTTTTTTGGTGAAACCTAAATGTTGTGATTATGTGGGAGGACTTGTTTGTAATTATGTGGGAGGACTTGTACTTTGTGATTATCTTTACATGTATCTTTACATGTCAAGTCATTTATACTTTTACATTACAAATGTTTGCATCATGTTGTGTTCCCTACTGAGATATTTATGGAAAATTTAATGGATGAATCATTTTAATGGTTTGTTATGCAATAAAACAATGATTCCTATCATGATGTATGATGTACCTGATACTATTTAGTTCATTTATCTTGAAATGAAACCCATCCAAAAATACACATTCCCCCTTGAAGAAGACAAATTGCATATGTCATTAACACAACAATTCATACAACATAGCACAAAAGATATGAGCCAGAAATGAATGTTCTCTTTATTGATTTTCAATATAAAATGGATACATTCATGAAAATATTACAGTGAGTCACCAAAACTACTAGAAGACTCTTTGCTGTTATATTAAGGTTTCTCTAATGCATACAAATCAAGAGTTTGGACTCCTTCTTCTTGGCCTTGAATTCTCTTTTATAACACAAGGGAGAAAAACAAGCCTCAGGATGAAGAAGACACATGTCAAAATCTAATTACATTACAAAAATGACCTAAAGCCTAAGACCTTGATCTCTGTGTGCAACCTGCATTGAATGATGGTGGCTAAAAAGGCATCATCATTAAAGCTCAAGCTGTGGGTCTGCAAAAGATGTTCTCACATCTGTACTTCATATATGCTTCTGTCAAAATCAAAAAATGCAATCTGGCATGCAGTGGTAGGTGTGTTGGTGACTGTTCCTTGCTGGTCGAGTGTTCTAATCATTTTCCCAAAATGAACATGTTGCACAAAACTTTTAGGAATAGCAAAAATAGAAAGACTTTGACTAGTCCTCCTCTTTAGAGTGCTCTTCTTCCAAGGAGCAGTACTTTTTATGTAGCACCTCAATCTCATTAGCTAGCCAAGAAAACCCTTCAGGCTATGCAATTCATTCATTGCTTCCTTTGTTTCGTGGGCAGGCACAACTACTACTCCTAGAGAAAAGCTATGATACATTTCCTCTACTTCCATAATTTTATCAACAATATTAAGAAATGTATCTCCTTGGTTTGGATCATCTTCCAAGTATGTCAAGACAACATTTATTGCTTCTTGGAAACCTTGTTTCCATTCTTCTAAGCTCTTAATTTGCCTATCATATGTCAAAATTATAAGGAGATACCAGTTTTTGAGTCCTTGGAAAGAATCAATCATTCCCATCAATGCTTTCCTTTCCTCCTCTATGTTGGGTAACTCTTTATTCGATAAATTATTATTTTTCCAAGTTACCCCTACAATCTGAGGTGGTTGAGCCACATTTTTCACTGCTAACATAACCTCCTTCAAGGTTTGACCCTTTGGTAGCCACGTAGTTTTGATTGGTTGAAAGAATGCAATAAATTCATCAAGGTGACTCAGGAGCTTGGATGCCAAAGAATATGAAGTGTGGACTTCATCCAATTTATCAAAGATTTTATTTGAAATTATCAAAATTGAATATTTCCTAATTTAAAAATAATTGCTTACAACTTCATCTTTTACCCTTTGCATTTCTTTGTTTACCTTCTCAAGCTCATCGGGTCTAATTCCTCCAGAAGAGTCAGTTGACATCTTCTTTATTTTCTCTTTCAATGCAATGTTCTCAACAAATAATTCATTGTACTTGGTATCTAAAACAACATGCATATCCTTTAGCTTTATATTCTTTTGCTCTAAATCCTCTACTATCAACTGAGAAAATTGGACTGTATGCCTGGAAATTGCTATAGCCTCTGAAGTAGTAGTGTCTTGTAAGGTCCTTAAAGTAACATTGCCTGTTTTGTGTTGTACCCCTTGCAAAACCATGGGATTTTTAGTGCTAGGGTCCTTTGACCATAAAGAAAAAGCTTTTGAGCTTATATTTATACCGGAGCCATGATCTCCAAACTCTTTAGCAAAATTGGGGTCCTTCTGCCACATGATTTGATCTAACAAGAAAATTCTCTCAAAATGCCACCCTAGGACAAGGAGCACTCCACTTTTCACTACCATTTCTCTGGCCTCTTGAGGAGTGCAATCAAAATTGTTCTTGTCAAAATTGTTGATTTCTTTATCAGACATGTTCTTCAATTTCTCCCTTAGCCAAAATGATCTAAACTTAGGGGTATTAACAAAAGTGTCATTCACCATAAAGTTCTTTGAAGCAATAATCCTCTCATCATCTACTTCTTCTATAGGGTTTGTTCTTGGGATGAGAGCCTTGTCTAGATCATTGAAAACTTTGGCATTTACATCATCTTGGAATGTTTCCCTTGGAGGAGAAGGTGGCAGCACCGAAGTATCAAAATCCTCTTGGATATCTATAAAGTTAGATATTTTAGCCTTTCCTCTTTCAATCTTCCTAACCTGCTTTGTTGTTACTCCCTCATCCTTCTATATACCCCCTTTGGAGGACTCTGCAAGCACTTCCTCAGTCTTAGCCTTGGGAGCTGGATCAATTAGTTTTCCTTTGTATTCCACTCCCTTTTCCTTGGCCTCTCTTCTCTGCAACTCCTCCTTTATTATATCATCTATCTTTCTTAACATGAAAGACATTCTTGCAAAATCATCCCTGAAGTGCCAGAAGAAACCTACAAAATTGGGATCCTCTTGTTTCTTTTCCCTTTCAAATTTAGTCATGAGGTCTCACTTCTTCCTCCTTTTCTCTGCCTCACGTGGATGAGAATTCCTAATAAGATCTTCTCTTTCTACAAAAGAATAAAAATACCCCCTTTCCTTCAATTTATTTACTCCAATGCCATTTATATAGCCTTCGGGATCAAAATGTCTGGCTTGGGAAACCCTCAGCTTGTAATTCTTCACAAAAAAATCTTGTACCTTTTGCAAGGTTCACAACCTACACTGAATTCATTGAAAACTATTTTCCTGGGGAGAAATTTTCCCTTTTTATCAGATTTAATTTTCTCCCTCTCCATCCACATCATTTTCCAGATGAATTCGAGGAATGCAAACCTTGGAGAGAAAACAATAGGCAATACATGGGGTCCCTGCTCACATCCATAAATTTTTATTATTGTACAATTTTCATAAAAGAAGATATCCCCAAAATTTGGGTGAATGAACACTCAACATAGACATGTACATCAGCCTTGCAACTCTTTATTCTCAGTATTTTGATTATCTCTTTAGGCAGCCTCGATAGTACTACCCCAAGTCTTGTAAAAATGTTCATCACAAAATGGTCAAACAATACACAAAAATCACCAAACTTAGATCCCTTGTCCCAAACCTGGGTCCATCTTTGCACCGGCCAATGGAGACCTGTGTAGGGATCATTTGTCTTTATTCTCAACTTTGGACCCCAATATGGTCTATTTTGATAAAGAATTAAGTGGCACACCAATGAATAGTGCAAGAATACCAATTTTTCATCCTTATTTTTAGCTCCACCAATCCCTCATGAATCTTCTCATGAATAGCACTTGCAAAACCATACAATTCATTTATTGTGGGGTGTTGAATGTTGATGGATATCATCATAAAATTAATGGGCAATTTGGTGAGCCCGCAATCAACTCCATGGACCTGCCCTAGTGCATAATAGGTTTTAACAAAATAGGGCTCAAAACAATCAAGCTTGAAGGGCTCCCTTTCAGATGGAAGGACATAATTTTGTGAATCTTTGTAAAGTTTCCTCATGAAATGAGGAACAAGATCCTTCTTGTACCTGTCCTTTTTTGTTTTCATAGTCCCTCTTCAAATTATCCTTGTTTATAATTGTGAGGGCAAACTTATCTAAATCAAAACATTGAATGATAGCCCCAGGAAATATGTCTAGTAGGATATATCCTTCAGTAGTCCTAACTGTCTGGATTGGAACATCATATGCCTTTGTCAGCTCCCTTGTGAGCATAGTCTCTACAAAATAATTGGGCACCACCAATTTGCCAAGGTTCAATGTCCAGGGGTTGCACATTGGGATGGCCTTGTCTCTGTTTCCATAGAATGAATGAAAAATGTCCCAACCCCTTTCCTTGGTGAAGGCATCCCTACACCCTGCCTCTTTTTTATTGAAGATAGTCCTTAGATGATCTTGCATTATGGATCCCTCAAATAATTCTAGCAAATCTTGGGATAGGCTCCTAGTCTATCTTATTGCCCTCTGTGTGATTTCTTCCAATATTTGTTCAACCTCTTATTGTAACTCTTTAGGGGTTGTGGCTAGAGAAAGATGAGGAGTAGGTTGTGCTAGTGGCTACTCCACCTGAGTTGATGAATCCCCTTTGGATGGCTTCCTAGAGCACTTTGTAGGCTTAGGGGTCTTTTCTTTTGTTTGAGCAGCCTCTTTGGATGGCTCCTGAAGGTTTTCTCCTTGTGGGATTAGCTTATGAGGAATTGGGGCTTCCTCAATAGATGGATTAACTGAAGTAGGAGCATCATGTCCAAGGGATGAGGTTTCAGCAAAGGCGGCTTTGGTTGAAGCCTTCTTGGTGCTCTTCCTCTTCTTTGGAGTTGACTTCCTTGTTTTAGGAGTAGGAGAGGGCTCATTTGAAGATTCACTATCAGAAATGATAGTGATGGTCTTTCAGACAGTTTTTCTTTTTGTCTTTGTGGCCTTTTCTTTCAGAGGGGAGCTAGCTTTGACCTTCTCTCATACATGCGGGGCGGTTCTAGGGCTTGGTTGCACATAAGGGGCACCTAAAATTTCTTTCACAGGGGGAACCATATCTAGAGGTGTAGCCTCAGTGATAGAAATTGATGAGCTTGCCTTAGTTACATGGGTTTTCTTGGCAGTAGGGGTAGCAGATTTCTCAGCAGGGGATGCCATCTTAACAATTTGGACTGATTAAAAACTTGGAAAGCAAATGCAAGAGTAAAATCTACCAACTTCTAGGGCACACATGTAGGCAAATCAAGATATTACTGTAACAGTCTGATAATGCACACAAGTGGGAAAAAAATACTTACTATTTTTCTCTTCAACTGAAAAATATTGGGAAGCATGCTGGAATGCTGAAATTTGCCTTTTCTTGCTCTATGTTGTTATGAAATCTCTCTGGATGCAAGGAAAGAAAGAATGCCACTGAATTTTTAATTTATTGTGATGCCATTAATTTATTTGTGTTGGACAGAGGTAATCATTGGCGCCAATTTTGAATTTCATTCATCGATCTAGCAGTTGACTATCAGGATTGCTTGTTGGCCTTCCTTGAATAATGATGTGGAATTCTCTTAAAGTTCCTCATGTCAAATTAGAATTTCATACTCCATGGAGCCTCCATAGCCATCTTAACTTTATATACGAGATAAGATTTTGTTGTAATTTTCCTTTGTTTTACTTATCTCGTGGTGTCACTAGCCATTCCTTATATCTTCATGGGATAAGATTCTATTTGCTTTCTTGGGAGATGTTATCTCGCATTGATCTTAACCCTTCCTTTTGTCTTTCGCCTGCAAGTCCCTTTCTTTGTGTTTTTATCATCCATGGGATAAGCTTTTGAAATAGTGTTTTCTTATCCCAAAGCATCTTTTTTATTCCCACGAGAACACGTAGGATAAGGCTTTCTCTTATTTCCCCTTCACAATTCTTATCTTGCGATGCACCTTTGAGTTTCATCATTGTTCTAGATCTTTGCTTCCCCATGGGATAAGCCCTTTTACCTTTTGCTGAAGTATTTTGTTATCCCGAGACTCTTTTCTTATCCTCGCAAGGACATGCGAGATAAGAAAATTATTGCATCCTTCATTGTTGACTTATCCCACGTTGCCTTGTAATGCTATTCTAGTGGCATGGAAATCCTACGGGATAAGCTTATGTTGTAATTTTCCTTTGTTTTACTTATCTTGTGGTGTCACTAGCCATTCCTTCTATCTTCGCAGGATAAGCTTCTATTTTCTTTATTTGGAGATCTTATCCCACATTGATCTTAACCCTTCCTTTCGCCTTTCACCTACAAGCCGCTTTATTTGTGTTTTTATCATCCATGGGATAAGCTTTTGAACTAGCATTTTCTTATCCTAGAGCATCTTTCTTATCCCCGTGGGGATGCACAGGATAAGGCTTTCTCTTATTTCCCCTTCACAATTCTTATCCTGCAGTGCACCTTTGAGTTTCACCATTGTTCTAGATCTTTGTTGCCTCGTGGGATAAGCCCTTTTATCTTTTGATTAATTATTTTGTTATCCCGAGACTCTTTCCTTATCCCCACGGGGACGCGTGGGATAAGAAAAACATTTCATCCTTCATTGTTTACTTATCCAACATTGCCTTGTAATTCTATTCTAGTGGCATGGAAATCTTGCGGGATAAGACTCCCTTTATATTTAAGTCAAACCTTATCCCACGACCATTTCATAGTGTTCTAGGTTCATTGTAGGATAAGCTTTTACCGCTTGTTTTCTTTGACCGCTCCTTATCCCGCGTTGCTCCTTTCTCACTTTTTAGTTGTCGCAGGATAGGGACTCCTTTGTAATTCTTTCTTTCTTCTTATCCTGGGGGGTTGAAATTCACATTGAAACTAGTTGCGGGAAAAGGAACAGGGGGTGATTCCTTTTGAAATATTATCCCACATGATCAAGTTACTTGGGGTTAGCACTTAAATGATCATTTAGAACACATGGAAAATGTCATGGGTTAAGTGGTCGTGCATGGGGCCTTCCTAGGAAATAAAGAACTTAAGACCCAAGGTTTTTTACCAATACTTGAGTCCCCTTTGTCACTGTATAAATCCATATTCTTTGAAGCTCCTTTGGCCATCTCAACTATCTCCACTGGATAATCCTCTATTGTAGATTTCCCTTGTTTTATTTATCTTGCGATGTCATTTACCCCTTCTATCCTTGTGGGATAAGCTTTTATGTGTTTTACCTTGGAAGCCTTATCCCGCATTTCTCCTAGCCTTCTACCTACAAGCCCTTTTCCTTTATGTTCCTACCCTCTGCAGGATAAGCCTTTGAACTAGCTTTGTCTTATCCTATAGTACTCCTTTTATCCCCATGAGAACATGTGGGATAAGCTTTCCCTTATTTATAGCTTATAACTCTTATCGCATGGCCATCTCTGAATAAGAGGAACACATTGCGAGATGAAACTTCCTCTTCTTTCCTTTACACTCTTATCCCGTGGTGCACCTTTGAATCTTACCCATTGATCTTTCATTCACCTTTGTTGTGGATGTTTTCTCCCCATAGGATAAGCCCTTTTACCCTTTTCTTAGTTATTTTCTTGTCCCGCGACTCTTTTCTTATCCCTGTTGGAATGCACGAGATAGAAAAGAATAGCATCCTTCTTTGTTGACTAGTCCTGCGTTGCCCTGTAATGCTATTATGGTAACTTGGAGACCCTGCGGGATAAGATTTCCCCTTTGTGCGTAAAACAACCCTTATCCCGTGGGCCTCTCACAGTGCTCCTATATCATTGTGGGATAGGCCTCGACTGCTTATTTCTTTTAGCTGCTCCTTTTCTCGCATTGATCTTAACCCTTGCAGTTGTCGCACGATAAGGATTCCTTTGTAATTTTATCATTCTTCTTATCCCACGGTGCCAGTCATTGATGCAAATGTGTTGTGGGATAAGATGCATTGTCTGGAAACTATCATTTCCTTATCCTACAAGGTTGAAAATCATATTGAAACGCCGAGCGGGATTAAAGAAGTTGAGAAAATACAACTTCAAAGATCCCAAGAACACCCGTTAGCAAAATACCTGTCACAAGAGAGATTGGAGACAAAAACACAATAAAGGCTCTGAAAAAAAGATTATCATTCAGAGAGGGAATAAAAAATAAAGTTACAATACAATCCTTATGACAGGAGAATTAGAAACCCTAAAGATGTGCAACCCTAAAGAGATAAATAGTATTTAATAATTAGAATAATTGTTAAATACCTACAATATTATTCAATGCTTCAGTTTAGCTTAAGCGTAGATTATAATAGACTAATAATTAAATAAATAATTATTAGCTAATACAAGATAACTCTAACACCCCCGCTTAAGATGAACTTAGGGAGTAGCTAAAAAACTAAATGCATGAAGCAAAAAAAAATTGGGTTCAGACAACAAGGTCTGATGAGGTACCCAATCACAACCAAATCTTTATGAATCAGAGAAATAGAGAAAACCATGTGGGAAAAAAATCTACTCCAAAAAGAGATGGAAAAAGCAAGTGAAGGACTGAAGAAGCCTCCAAACAAGAATGTTCCAAAAAGATAGGAACAAGAGAAGATCATGAAGAACATCACTGAAGCATGAAATAGCTGCAAACACTATCGAAGAGTAACTATTGATTTGAAGAACCTCCATTGAAATAGAACATGACTAGTTAGAGAAGACTGTAATCTGCACGAGTGCTCTCAAATGACACTACTCAAATTAGATGGCAAACAAGGGCAAACAACTAAACTCAAAGATACATATGGCATGAGACACCAAAGCCTGAAGAGCTGATCAATCGAACCAAGGAAGCATTAAAACAACAGGACAAACCTCCCCATAATGCTAAAAAGGGAGAGGGACATGTACACTGAAAAGAATGGCCAACAAGAACTGCATGACGAAAAACCAGGAACATTGAAGGTGCAGAGAAAAAGTACATAGTGTCATGGAAGGAACAATCACTTGACACACATCATGAGGTGAATGTCATGGAAGGAAGACTCATTGGACAAAGGTAGATGGAAAACAAAAGGCAAACATCAACCTCCCCATGGCACTTTATAAGTAGTGCATGTACAATAAGGCATAAGATGTCCAAGATCCCAAGTAAACAATCCATGATGGCACTTTATCTCAATGTATTTGCATAAATAAAATGCTACAATGATAAGAAGAGACAAAAGACTAGAAACAAAAAGAACAACAAAAAATGAGACATCCTACTCAGAAAAGAGATCCTAGGACCTAAAACATCCAAGATATTTACCAAAGTGTTGAAAAGCAAAAAACTGAATAAAATATACCTAGAGCAAAATCTAGAAATAAAACTCATATGACTGAAAAGTACACAAAACAAGATTTCAAACAATATAAAGTTTTCAAAAAATGGAGTTCGGATGCTCAAGTTATGTCTCTTGGAGTGCAAAAAAATGCCATCAAAATGCAAAATTAAAATTTCAAACCTCTAGATCTGAGTAGAGCTTGAAAAGAGCTTTCCGGTGCCTATTTGTTTTTGAAAAACCAACTCTGTTTGCCCACATTACGACCAAAAGAAAAAAACCCCTTTTGTAGGGCATAAAGAAGGTTAAAATTTTTATTTTATTTTTGACGAAAATCTTTTGATGCATTTGCAGGTACAGCCGTATGGATTTTTTTGCCTCGTAAAATGTGCCAATGAAAAAATCATGGCCTAGATGCCCTTCTCACCAAAATAGGTCGAATTATATATCAAAATGACTGGAAATGCCCTTCGGTAGCTAATGATGACATCTTTTTTGGCCCAAACTACTCTAAACTTTTTTTAATGATTTTTCAAATGAATATCTTGAAATTCATGCCAAAAAATTGTCTAGAACCCAATGGGCATTTTGAGCTCAATGGTGAGGTCCGTTTGAGCCCAAAATGATAAAAAAACAAAACAGCTATCCCAATCCAATAAAAGAACTCTGAAAAAGCTTGAAACCCTCCTCCAAAAAATCTTCTGAAAAATCAGGAAGAAGCAGCAGTAGATGTAGGCTCTAATACCATGAAGAAGTTGAGAAAATGCAGCTTTAGAGATCCCAAGAACACCTATCACAAGAGAAGATTGGAGACAGAAGCACAATAAAGGCTCTAAAAAAAAGATTATCATTTAGAGAGGGAATAAAAAATAAAGTTACAATACAATCTTTATGACAGGAGAATTAGAAACCCTAAAGATGTGCAACCCTAAAGAGATAAAGAGTATTTAATTATTAGAATAATTATTAAATACCTACAATATTATTAAATGCCTAAGTTTAGCTTAAGCGTAGAGTATAATAGACTAATAATTAAATAAATAATTATTAGCATACACGATAACTCTAACAGGGATAAGGGACAAGGGGCATTTTCTTTCTAAATATTATCCCACGCAACCGAGTCACTTGGGGTCGACACTTAGGTGATCAATTTTAATTTGTACATATAATTATAATATCACATAGGTCAATTTGAATCTGAAATTACTCTACAAATAAAAAGACTTCAAAAAAATTCATTCCCGTGACACAAAGCAAAAGACTTCAAAAAACTTCATTCACACCAAGCAAGAGAGGATCATATTCACAGACAGTGGTGAATGAAGAGTTCATTCATGCGTAGGAGAGGAGATTCGTAGGTGGAGGAAATTAGTTTATAGGTGAGCAATAAATTAGCTTCATCTTATGTGTATTTCAAACATAATTAAAATTATTTGTTTCCCTTTTCAATGATCTTCTAGGGTTTTTTAGGAACTTGTTCTTGGTATTGCAAGGGTTTTTATACTTTATGAAGGCTTTGAAGGATGTTCTTTGAATGTTGGGATCATTTGTATGCATGCTTCCTTGGAATCAAGGATTTCAACCATTGGGCAAAAAATCACCGCATAGACAAAACCATCACACTAGTGCCTGTCCCCACCCAAAATAGCCCTAGACAGATGCCACAACACCTCCCAAGTGAGCTCATGATAGTCAAAAAGTCTCCTGTATTTTTGCTAAATGTCTTCTCTGCACATAGGCAGCTCAACCCAAATTGATGAACCATTTTCCCTCAGTTCTCCTCCTACATTCATTTCTTTATTTGCCTTCCTATTTAAACTCAACCTTATGATTTCATGTCCTTATCAAACATTGGGCTTTGTGTAAAAGAGAAAGAAATCTGATATCTCATGAAAACCAAATCCATCTTTGGATTTGAAGTGTCCTAATCTGTTGCCACCTTTTCCCAATGTCACTTCATTCATGGTAATCAGAGCCTTATTTTTGTCTATCATGATCACCTCTATCACTCTGGATCCAAATTTGTGGGATGATCTCCAGATCAATACCCTCCCTTAGTCATACCTATCCAATGCCTTCTTTTTTTTGCCTCCACGAGGCTTCATAGTCGTCCACTAGAATCTGTTCCAAATCCTCACTTGGAATTGCCTCAAAAACTTGGTCATCCTTTGTCCTTAAATTTATTCACATGTTTTCCATTTAATCTGTAGACATGTTCACCTCCCTCAAAACATGTCTGACCTCATAGTCGGGAACTTTATTTAGAGCATCCATAATGTCCCTCAGAATAATTATCTATGCGTCACTTTCTATCAGTATAGAGTTCAAACCCTTCTCTACACATTGTCTAAGTCCTCTAGCAATATATTAGCTATAGATGATGTGAGGCAAAGGTATATATGGGCCTATAGGATTGCTACAAAGCAAGGGTCGGGTGTTGAAACAAACAAAGCCAATATAGACTCGATTAGTTTCTATGATGGTGATGGAATGCAATGATGGTGATGGAATTCTGTGATGGTGATGGAATGCCATGACAATCAAATTACTATGGATTGTCATGACATTCCATCACCATGAGAACACATTTCTTTGAGACATTTTTTCAAATAGCTCGTTGCCTTGTCTATGCAAGGTACTGAACCATTTGATTGACCTTCATATAAGATGTAAGCTAACATAAGATAAATGAATTACATATGCAGTAACTTGAAACCGTTTAACTAGGATCCTGCACAATCTACATAAAGGCAAGGCGATGATTCTTCTCATGGATTGGCAGGTATAAGTCAATACACCCTATAGAAACCATGTATTATTTGCTTGCTTTCTCTTTACACCCATCTTGGAGTGGTTTAATAATAAGCCAGGTTTTAGCAACTATATTTTGTGAAAACTTTGATTTTTTTTCTCACCTAAACCATCTTAACATCCACATGGTATAGCTCATTCCAGATAATCTCATATACGAGCTCAACAATAGGGAGAATGCTCAAGAATGGCAAATTATTTAGTGATCCTCGACCTTATCTGGAGCATGAGATAGTAGGACACCTCAAACATACATAAAAACTTGGAAATATGTCTTTATTTTAATTATTTATGACAAACCATAAGTGAAACAGACAAGAAATTGATAACCTAATGACATTTGCTAGCATATACCTATGCCTTACTCCATTGAGCTCTAAGTTTCTGAAATATCATTGAAACTTGACAAAAAATTATCTAATAGCTGGTTAAATCTTAAATAATACCACCTTACGGTAGCATTATATTTGCAATTTCTTACCTAAACTACTTATCAAATCCTAGTACAAGCTTTATCTCTCTATAATCTCATTCAAGCATTTTAATTAACCCCTTGGATTAAAGCATGAAATGAAAAATAGCATATATCATAACAATGTAACAAGCAAATGAAACCCGTGATTCTATTAACTCAAAAGAAAATAAAATCATACACATGACAGTAAGGATTTTGAAATTATATCTATATTAACTTCAAAAGATATCTTCTATCAAATAATCGAATACATTTCATTTATAGAAGAACCCATTTGAAATTTGAAACTGATGACTATCTTCTATTTTGCTCTACAAAATGACATTACAATTCTCTTCTATTTACTCATGACTTCTCAAAACTGGAACCTAATCGTGCAGACTAAACCTACACAAGAGACCCTATTCAGAGATTTTGGAACCCTTTCTAATGACCTTGATTTCCCTTTTATAGAAAATAAGGAAGCAAAAATCTTGAGGGAAAGAGACATATAGAATGAGCAAGCCAAGAAAGCCATACACAATTTTGTTACAAAATATTCCTTAAAACTATCCATATGTTGGCACCCGTGATAAAATAGAATCATAATTTGTAACTGAACATTGGTAGAAACAAAAGTGCTTGATTCGTGCCATTATCATCCTGATGTCTTCAATCAAACTGTGAGATGCTTTTTTTTGTCCTACACAACATTTCCCTTCCCAAAAGGGAAACTAGATCCTGGCAAGAAGTAAAATCCCCCCCAAACTAGAGGAAGATCTCCAACCTTTATGCCCAGGATCAGAGAAAGTGGAAGGAGAAGCTTATAGGGAAATATAATATGTTGGGGAGGGGTTGCAACTTCCATGTCATCACAGAGATGACTGGTTGCCACTCCCCACTCAAACAAATCCTTCTTTCATTCACCTGTGGGCTCCTTCCTCAAACCCCTTGCCAACTAGTGGTAGAGTAGAAGCAGAGTATGTATCATGAGTGACTTTTTATGATAAGAAATGGCTTTCATGCCCCCTCTGACAATAAGAAAAATCACACAAGAGAAAGAACATCCATCTGGTATCAACAAGCACACAACAACTCTATACAAGATACTGCTCAAATATCATCTTGTTCAATGATGAAAAAGTACTCTTCAGAAAGAAAAGAGACTTCTTTTAAAACTAGCACCTTATTGTATTTATAATCGAAATCACTTCACTTGGCGGTGTCTATTCATGCAAAATAAATATTATTAAATGCTCGCTTCTATCCATTCACCATGCCAGTTGTGAACTAGGGAAATCATGCATGTCAGACCCAAGACACCATCGAATTCCATATTTTTCACAAGGAAAATCAATCCATTGCTTTTCTGTCAAGATTCACCTTACATGGATGATTTTGTTTTGATCTTCTCTTCCTGGGACTATGCAACTTTGCCTCATAATTATTTTAAAACACCAGATTATCCTCTATTAGATCTTCTCAAAGTTTGAAGGGTTGTGAAAGTTCGAAGGATTGTTAGAGGGGGCGTGCAGGTTTTTTTGACTTTATCCCTCAATGAGAATCCCTAACAACAAGCAACCTTTGATTTTACCGAGAAATCTGTGAGCTTTCATTTCCAACTCAAAGGTTATCTAAATTCTCTTATGCCTTTAAAATTGTTGTCCTTGCTTGTCAAATCAATTTTGACTCAACATAAACCTTCAGAAAACTAGCCTTTTGAAATGAGTCGGCATCCAATCATCCTACCTTGTCGCTATTTTGTCCAAGTTGACAAGCTTGCACTCTGTCCATTCTAACTTTCCCACGTAGATAACATACCACACCTTTACAACACCCTTATAAAAAATATTTGAAACTCCATCATAGATCCTATCCATCTTGGTGAATCACATGGTCATCGTCGGTCAATCTGAAACTGACCTTCCATGTGGCAAACGGGTCCAATCCAAAGTATGACTTGGCATAGCCAACTCACTGCTTACTTCACTTTGGTTAGTGACCCCACCATCGGCTTTTCCTCTCACAATAACAACCAACCCTCTCCCAACTATCTCTCTCATTTGATGGAGTGCAGGTACCACCAAATAGGTATTTGTCAGATGTGTCTTCCTCAAGCGATGAAATTTAGGAATTGATGAGGAAAGCGAGACATGTAGTAGGTCTAAAAGAGGGAGATCAACTAGAGGTCAAAAGGTTAGAGGAAAATTCCACAAACACATGCAATTGTTTCTTTCTCAAGGGGGGTCATGTTCTTATGATGACGAGAGCATAGGCAACATCAAGGTGCCCTTCAAGTACAAACATCCACAGAAACAATGGGTACCCAAGGAACTTCCTCCAATAAACACTGATTTTTGTGTTAATAGGAGGATATATCGCATAACACCATCTTCATTACATGGTTTGGGCCTATTTTTGATGGACAACATAAAGGTCTATTACAACAAAGTTGTTGAATTGATGGAGTATGCCGGACCTTGTTACAATTACAAAAAATGGATGTAGTTGGTTCAATATACATGCAATATGCATAGGTATGCATTGTCAACAAATTATATACAACTAAAAGATAATGATAAAAGTAAAAGACTGGATATGTAGATTGACAGAAGGCCAAAAGCAATAGGGAATATTGCAGGTTTTATAAACAATACATGACCTATTTCATCTTATAGGCAACCCAATTGCATATTCGAGGTGTGCGATGGAAACCATGTATTTGTATGTGCGATAAAATCAATAAGTGCAGGGGAAGAGCTCCTAATCGATTACAATTTGAATCGCATAGATACAAACAAAGTTACTATCATGGGGGTGGTGTGTACTTATATATACCATTTAAACCAACCTCCAATTAATGACTCCAATATACCATTTTATTATTAAGTTTTTTGGTAAGTCTATTGGTTTCATTTTGGTAATGTTTTTTAATATTTAATTTTTGTCACAATGCAACATTGATCTGACACATAGAACAGAATGAGATGTAGCTCTGGGCACTTCTACCAAGTAGGTAAATATCATTGTAATTGTACAAATTAGATACAAGCAAAATGTTATATTATTATGTTCTTTTCTTTAGGGTTTTGGATTAATTTTGATAATGTTACTAATATTCTTCTCATAGATGAATGTTCGGGGAAAGGCACCTGTAGTAGCTGAGAACATGAATACAGAGGTGGACTCACTATTATGTAATGATGACATCACATATTCCACAAACCCTTCTAAAATGATATGAACAATGCAAAAAAAAATTAATAAAGAAATTCTTAAATTGTTATTCATAGTCCCTCAAACTTTTGAGATACAAGAGAGGGTGAAACAATTGACAGAGAGAGCACAAAGCTTGCAAATAAGTAGTCATGAAATCTTTAATTATAATATAAGTTCATTCATGGTTCATATTTTATACTCTTTTATGTCATGAACTAAAATATGTATGTGTTGTTTTTACAAGAATTTTTGCATCCTCATGAAGATGGTGGCCATGATCAGGGTACTCCAAGTAGTTCAAGTGATGGCCATGTTCTATGCATACACCAGCTCATATTTTTACATGTTCATGTCCTTCTGTTATTGTGTTATTGCTCTTATATTTATTGTATTGTATATTTAATGTATTAATCTTTAGGTGTTGTCCATGTTCCTATGCATTCACCACCTTATCCGACCTCATCATCAATACCTATATTTTCGATTGCAATGTTGACAACATGCAACATGTAGTTATCGAGTACTACACCGACCTGTGCAACAAGACATGCCCCTGGGGATGTAGAGGCCACTAGTGGTGATATTTTAGCATCATTTCCTGGATCTTCCCATATTACTAGTATGAGAATGTTGCCAGTCACATTTGTGGTGACCAATGATCTTGTTCCCATAAAGATAGAGAAGGTTCCAGGTACTTTAAAATAATTATTATATATAGTCCAATTGTAATTTACTTATTGATCACTCATTTTGGACTGATGATCCCTTGATTTTTTTGCAGGCAATGATGTTTTTTATAAAAATATAAATGATATTACATTGGAGATCTTCGGGCCCACCATATGTACATGGTGGAATGCCCAAAATCAACAATTAATAGATGAACTCATAAACCTTATGGTTGTGTTGTTCGGAAATGACACATTCAACAAAACCAAGGTCCTTCAAAAAGATGACACATATTTAAAGTATGCGAGGGACCAATATAGGACACATTTAGAGAAGAATAAAAAGTACGAACGTCTCCCCATGATTCCAGAGAGGGAGTGGAAGGACCTGGTTTCGAATGGAAAGGAAAAAGATGAAAAGAGAAAAGGACATACACCACCGAGCGAAGGAAGGTATGTGATAGTATTAACAATGTAATTATGTACTAATTACTCTTTATATTTACATAATCTAACATATTTCAAACTTTCCATAGGCTGCCCGACACATCGAAGGCATCTAAGACAAGACAAGAAAAGCACAGGCAACACAAACTTGGCTCTAGTGGTTATATGAAAGTTGTTGCACGAATTGTAAGTATCAATAAATGAAATATCGCATCAAAATAATAAATTGCAAACAATTTTTTTAATCAAACAATAGGAGCAAAATTCATGATATTAAGCAAAAAAGCAGGGCTCTGAATTCAATAGAGCACCAAAAGAAGATGACATGAAAATTGCCTTCCAGCAAGGCTATGGAGTCGTGGCTGAACGCCTAAGAGAATTGAGTGGGAAAACACAAGTTTCTAATGCATCTGTCACATAGGTAAATAAGCTAAATGAAAATTATTTAAAATTGAATACTTGAGCAATAATCTATTCGATGTTAATTTCCAACATAAAGTGACTATATTTATTTTAAATAAGAAAGCAATGATAACAATGCACATGGCATTGGGATGCAGCCTGCTAAGGGTGGAACACAACTTGCACATGGTGAAGGTTGTGGTGTGCATCCTGATACTGGAGGTATTCATGTGCTATACAATTTTTTTTAATGTAATTATTAATACAATTAAACATATTTAATTAAAATTGGTGTAGTAATTAATGTAACCTTTTTTGTTTTTATTTTAGCGCATGTAGAGCATGGTGAACAATTGGAGCATGATCAAGGTAGACAACATCATGAATGTGATGTGCCCACATCAGGTAAAGAGGACCACTGTTATTCCTTTAAACAAATTTAATTGCAATTGGCAATGAACCATAATGTTGTCTGAGTCTGTTGAAATATTTGATTTGTTGAAGCCCATTGCTACTTGTCTCATCTGAAACTTGCTGAATCCATGAAATTGATACTTTATTGCAGAGAAGACAAAAGTTTATTGCGGATTGGCGATGCAGATGTTTCTTTATTGCGGATTATGTACGGATAGACTGAAGAAAGTGGAAGAATTGTACTCCTCGAAATATGTGATGTTCTCAGTTCCACACCCATCACTAGATGTAGGATTTGCCTTAGCCACAGATAGGAGCTGATTTATTATGGATGGAAAGGGATGAAAATGAATGTTTATTATGAATGGCTAACCAATCTTGGGTAGATCAATAACAAGCCATGATGGGAATGGGTAAGTTTATTGTGGATGAATAGGTTGTGAGTGTGTGCAAAGTGAAGGATGAAATGGAATCCTGAAGGAGGGAGGAGCAATGTCTCTATGCATGGCGCTGGTGACCCAGTTTTCACCATGGTACTTGCCCAGGGTGCCACCGAAGTGGTTTTTACTATTGGATGAAATATTTTTATGTTTTTCAATTTTTTTGTGTCACAAGGCGCTTGTTTGCCAGGTTGTCACCAAGTAATGATTTTTTATGTTTTTATGATTTTTTTGTATTTTTGAATTTTTTTTTTTTTCTTTTTGTATTTTTTGAATTTGGGATACTCTAAAGAGCTATGTGTAAAACCTGTGAAGGTGCATGTTGTTGATAGGTTCCTCCAAAGGTTCACCCTCTGTGGTTGAGAGTTGATATGCTCCAGATCCATATGCTGCTGTGATGATGTAAGGACCAAGCCAGTTTGTTTTAAACTTGCCTTTCTTCTCTTTGTCTTGCTGATTTTTAGGATTTTCTCTGAGAACCAAGTCACCTACCTCAAATGTGCGAGGCTTGACTTTATGATTGTAGCTACATTGTGCATTGACTGAATGATGTGTAGCTTGAGTGACTATCTTCCTTGATAAAGGAACTGAGATAGAATTACTAGTGTGTGGGCTACACAGGCCCGTATGCGTGTCACCTAAAGAAGTTTGGGCATCCTTGACAACAAAGTCCTTTGAGGAAGCTCCATTAAAGGTCCATGATGTATCGCCAGAAGGGAAAGGATGTGTGGAACACATGGATGAGTGATGGAGGCTTATGATTGCGAAAAGAAGTGAAAGTATCATGATATGTTGGAGACTTAGGATCAACAAGTATGCTTTTTGACTTGAAATTTTAGAACTTTTGCCCCCAGTTATTTTGATATTAGGGGAGATCAACTCTTGTTTTTTTTCTTTCATAGAATTTTTATCCTTGACGTTGATTTTTTCAAAGTCCAATAGCTTTTGATTTTGATTTGGACTAAATGACTTTTCTTTATTATTGACTTTTAGATTTTTCTTTTCAAAGCTTGATTTTTGATCCCCAATAAGTGAGGGCTTTTGTGATTCTTGTTGATCCAAGTCTGGAAGTGGAGTGGAAATGGAATGAGTGGATGATATGGTAAAGCTATGTGAGTTATCAAGAGGGTTGGTGATATGCTCAATAGATTCTTCACTGGAACCACTCTTAGGATTATTGATATCAAGAGATGTTTGCACCACTAGAGGAGATTTGCATTCAGACTTAGTAGCCACAACACTAGGTGGTTCACACCCAATTCCTTACAAATTGTTTATACATCATTCTTGTCGAATGAATGTCTTAGGAGATAGTGGGAGTTGATCAACATGAAAGATATACTCACCACAACCCATGTCTTTAATCTTGAATTTTTCTTTGAGCTCTACTTGCTTTGATGTAGAAGGTTTCAAGGATTCTGGATCCACATATGTTGATCAAGGAAAGCTTCTTGATTGACTAGGATTGTTATTTCTAACCAAGGTTGCAGATTGTTGCAATATATGAATGGATTTGGATCCGCTTTGATGGTCACTTCAACTCCATTGTGTGGAAACTTGATACATCGATACTGTGTAGATGGTACTACACTCATCTCATGAATCCAAGGATGTCCTAGCAATATGTTGTATGTGAGATCCAGGTCTAGGACTTGACAAACCACATCTTTTGTAACTAGCCCAACTCTGAGAGGCAAGGTGACTATGCCTTTGGATGAGCGCTCTTTGTCATCATATGCCTTGATGGTAATTTTGTTTGTAGAATTCACAACTTTATCGAAATATCCCAATTGTTTAATAGTGCTTAATGTACAAATGTTAGACCTACTCCTCCATCTATTAGGACTCATTTTATTTGATGTTTATGTAGGAAATCTTCAATGTGTAAAGGTGCATTATGTGGTTGACTCACGGAGGCGTCGTTAGCTTCTGTGAATGTAAGGGAGTGTGGAATGGAAAGGTATCCCACCATGGCTTGAAACTGGTCCACGTTTAGATCAGTAGGGACAGAGGTGTCTCTCAAGATTTTGTCAAGAATGGCTTTATGTGTGGGGGATATGCGTAAGAGCTCAAGGATTGAGATAAGCGCGAGTGTCTTCCCTAACTATTCTACAAGGTCATACTCAAGCTTGGTCGATGAGGAAGTGGTATTTTTAGCTAGAGCACCTTGCAAAGTGAATTTACCTCAATGGGTTGCAACATGACATTCAAAGGTAGGTTCGGAAGAAGATCCAATGCCTTTTAAGACAATTTTGAGTCTTTGGGTAGAATTCTCAGGCGTTTTGTCCTTGATGATAATGGTAGAGACATAATTTTGCACTGAAATGTGATTGATAGTTGAATCATAGCTATAAGATGCTCTTGTATAGTTGGTTTGGTCATCTGTGGTTGCAGCTTTTCCCTTGTCATGCTTTGGGAATGATTCCTTAAACATCTCATGTTCTTGATTGGATGAGTGTCCTTCAATCTCAATGTCACCTCTATCAGTGAGATCTTGTATGATGTTCTTCAGTTAATGACAATTTCCTATCTTATGACCCTTGCTCTTATGGAATTCGCAATACTCATCATCATTCCACCAATTTGGTTTGACCTTTGGCTCATATGGAGGAAAATCTAGAATTGTGATTACTTTGTTTGCCACTAGCTTCTTGAAAACTGACTCAAGTGGTTCTCCCAATGGGGTGTACTTCCTTCATGATTTGGAAGTTGTTCGAGTATTCACTTGATTGTTTGTAGAACTTGATCCCAAAAAAATGATTTTAGGTCACACTGTATTGGCATCCACAACACCATCATTGATTGTGTTCTTGTTTTTGTTCCAAAATCTTGGCTTGTCTTTTCCTTTAAAGTCATCTTTATTTTCTTTGAATATCTTAATGACTCCTTGCTCAATTAGGACCTTTTCTGTCGCTAAGCCTTTTTTAATGACGTCCTTGAAAGTGGACAAACAAGATTTCCTTAGATCATAGCCGATGTCTTTATTAACATTCTGGGTGAACATTTCTACCATTTGTTTTTGTTGAATTTCACAAGAGCATCTATTGGCTAAATTCCTCCATCTTTGTAAAAATGATGAAAAAGATTCTCCATCCTTTTGTTTGGTGTTGCACAAAGTATTCACTGATATGTCTGTCTCTATGTTGTATGAGAAATGTTGGATAAATGCCTTTGCTAGATCACCCCAGGACTTAATTCCGGGTGGAAGTTGGGAGAACCATTCCATAGCTTGATCACCTAAGCTTTGTGGGAATAATCTCATCAAATATGTCTCTTCTATTGCTACTTCAATGCAAGCTATGAAAAAATGTCTTATGTGTGCCTTAGGATCCCCTTTTCCTCTATACTTATCAAACTTAGGTGTCACAAAGTGTGTAGGAAATGGAGGCATTGGAATGCTCTTATCAAATAGATAAGGACATATGTCTCTCATTGTGTAAGTTGGCTTCGGTGTATTTATGTCCTCCACTTTCTTTTGTAAATCCTTGATTTGTTGTTCCAAATTGCTCTTAGGTGGAGATCGACTTCTTGGACCATACCCCATTCTTGAGGCACCAAATGGAGGAGGAGCATGTTGCATATATGGATGATATTGATCATACACATGCTCATATGGAGGAGGCCTATAATGATGTTGTGCATATAGACCACTTGGTATAGAGTCATGTTGAGGAACGACATATCTGCTTTGTCCATGTATACCATACTCTATAGGAATGTCATGAGTTTGTTCTAGTGTGTTGCCCCCAAATTTGACGCGGGGTTTCTTTGTGTCCAAATTTTGAGCATGTCTTTGAATATCCAATTGCTTTGGTGGTTGATCTTTAGAATTGGCAAGTGATTGAGCATATTTTTCTGCATCAGACTTCCATAATGGTCTGTGAAGGTGAGTATCATATGCTTGACCATGTGTGTATGGGACCTCAGGTTTTTGAAACAAAGATGATGGTGATTTAGGCACCATATGTGGTCCTCTATTGCCTCCACTATTAGGCCTCCTTTGATCCATGTTGAGGTGAGGTTGTTGCAAAGGTCGATTTTCCATTATTTGAGACATGTCAAAATCATGAGGGATCTTGGTTCCACTTTGTGCCATCACTTGTAGAAAATATTGTCTATCTCTCCTCATTATTTCCTCAACCAATCGATTGAAATGAGGATTCATAATGGTGTCTTCCACTTCTGCTGAATGTACAGAGAATTTGTCCATATTGTCATTGTGTGTATCATTGTTGTTTGTAGTGTCCATGTGCTCAACATTTGGAATGTTTCTATAGGTATCCATGTCAGGTAATGTAGTATGATCAGAATTGAAAAAGATATCATTGTCATATTCATAAGAACTCATGTTTGGGGATTCTTGAGCCTCTTTAGCTTCTCTCCTAGATTTTTGGGAATGGGTTTCAACCATGAACTAGGTATTGACCAAGATGTGTGAGACTAGATGAAAATGGAAAGAGTATGGAAGACCAAGAGTTGGATGGAATGTAAATGAATTGGAGGTGTACTTGCAATATCCAAAGTGTAAGACCATGTATGTATTTAGTAGAGTAGGTGTGGCTTCCAAAGAGATGATAGTTTATCTTGATGAGGTAAGTTGAACTTGACTCTAAGCAAGACCAAATGAGACCCAAAGGTGATAGACCTTGATGAGGGACCACTTAGCAAAATGTTGTTGTATGTAGTGTGTTGACAAAGTATGATGAGGACAAGCAAGTGACCTTTTGACTCAAGTTTAGACAAATGTGAATGTAATGTAAGGTGTAAAGCAATGATGGACTTTGTGAGACCTAAAGATAGGTTGAATGCTAGATGAAAACCTGAAGAGATAGCTTAGGAAGCTCAATAATTTTGAAACTAATTGCTCTTGTTTGTTGGACTGTAAACTTTTCCAATTTGTGAAGTTGTTGTTGTGACCAAATCTAAATTTTTTGACTGTTTTTCGTGACAAGAGGACACAATGATGATGAAGACTCAATGTTTGCAAGTGTTTAGACTCAAAAATAACTCAAAAGAAAGTGTGTTGTTTGATGTAAAATTATTTTACATACACTTGAAGACACAAAAGACACAATGTTTTAATGTTTGGTCTTGAATGTTTGATTGTTCAAAGTAAGTCAAGCACAATTCTTATGGCTGACCAAGACAATAGTTGTTGATCCCACATGTAGTTTCCCCCGAGGCTATGCTATTCAGAGCGGATACTTAGATGCTTGACCCCACTGGCTCTACCCTCGGCACTCACTTCTTGGGGCAGCCAAGCATCAGTCCCCACGAAAACTCCCCATGGTGAACTTTGTATCTCTACTAAGAACCGTATGTGTGTGGGCCACTACCGAAGGTCTGACCTCCTGCCCCAACAACTAGAAGGATTTTGGCTTCTAAAACAAAAAGGTGCTAGTAAGGGCATCCGCTCATGTGGCCATACATGCGGCACTTTCAGCTCTGTAAATACAGAAGGCTCCTAGTCGGTAGGGGTTATGCCCTACAAATGATCAAATAAATTTGATCAAATAGGTTTATGGGGAGACATAGTGTCGGTATGAACTAATTAGCACATGTTATCCATATTTTTCACCATGAATACAGTTGTTTATAGTGGTTCAGAAGAGGTGGGTTTTCCTCGCTACCACTTGGTTCGTTCTCTCCTCACTAGTAGTCCTAATGACCACATGGAGAGACAGACCCTCTAAAGATTAAACAAAAAGAGCCTATTGCCCAAGACACAAAGGACACTGGTTCAATTTAAGTGCACCAATTGAAGTGTTTGATAATCTATGAAAATAAGGCAAACAATAAAGATCAAAAGAAAATCCCTGTCAAGGTCTTGCAACAAAGATTTGTTAGTAGTTTGGATTGTTTCAAATGATCACCCCTTCCTGCAAGCACACAAGTTAGGTAAATTTTAGATGCAAAAGACTTTGTGAAATAGGGGCCTTCAACAATGCATTTTGTTGACCAATTCAAATATCTGATTCATCATAAAAAAAATACCACCTGTAAAATTTCAAGAGATTTCCAGAAATGTAAGAAAATCCAAAAAACTTGCTAATTTGCTCCAAAAATTATTTTTTTATGGAAAATCATAACAAATTCATATAAAATGCAAAATCAATCCAAAAAATCTGAAAATTTTACTGGAGAGTCCTAATGGTCTTCCAAACCTGCATAAAAAAATTTCTGCAACAAATCTTAGTAGTTTGTGAGATATGAGTAAAATAATGTAAAACCCTAATTTTCAAAGATCCGATTTTTTAGAAATGATTTTGCATAAAATTTAAAATCACAAAGAACAGATCCTATGTATAATTCTAAGAAATTTTTAAAAATGTAAGAAAATTTGAAAAATTCATTAATTTTCTCTCAAAATTATTTTTTTATGAAAAATCATAACAAATTCATATAAAATGAAACCTTGACCCAAAAAATCTGAAATCTTTACTAAACACTTCTAATACTTTTCTTGACCTGCAAAAAACATTTCATGGTAAAATGCGAAGCCATTTGTGAGATCTGATCAAACTAAGGGAAAACCCTAATTTTTAAAGATCCAATTTTTAGGGAAATATTTTGCATCAAAATTAAAATCACAAAGAACAGATGATGTGTATAAATCATAGATATTTTCAAAAATATAAGAAAATCTAAAAAATTTGCTAATTTGCTCTCAAATTTTTTTTTCTATGAAAAATCATAAAAAAATCATGGAAAATGCAAATGTGCTCCAAATATTCTGAATTTTGGATTGACAACGGTTAATACTATCTTCAACCTGCAAACAAAATTTGGTGCAAACATTCTTAGTCATTTGTGAGATATGATCAAATCTCTCCAAGATCTTGATTTTGTGTCCAAAACCCTAGCTGCACAAGGTTATTCTCCAAATTGTTTTACAAAACAACAATATAGGGTTATAAAAACCTACAAAAAACATAGATCTAACAAAAATCCATGTCCCACCGGGCGTGCCAATTATTTATCTAATAAAATTGTCATGTCTAATTAAATAAATATCTTTATTTATTTAATTATTTTAGCCTAATTCTTCTATTAATTAAATAAATCTTTATTTATTTAATTAATTAATTTATCCTCTTCTAGCTTTATTTCTCATTTAAATAAATACTTTTATTTATTTAAATTATCCTTTTTCTAAATTAAATAAATATTCTTATTTATTTAATTGATCCCACTTCTTCTATTAATTAAATAAATATTTATTTATTTAATTAATTCATTAACCTTTTCTACTTATGACACATGTCATTCATCTCTTAATTCCTACACTACCTACCCTCTTATTATTTTCTTATTTTCTTTACCTACCCTCTAATCATAGCCGACCTCTTTTACACCTCTCAATCTTATCCCTCCATTTCTTATAGTGTCTTCTATATAAGGAGATGCTTCCTTCATTATCAAACCCTCACTATGCATTCAACCCCGATGATTACTCGAGTACACTATGCTTTCGAAATTTCATATGCGATCATGCCTACTTGCAACCACATTTCCGTTCTTTGTTGAGCTCTTGTGCACATATAAAATCTGAGAGCAAATATATCAAGCAAGATCAATGGAGATAGGAAGAATGGAGATCCAAACCCTATTGGACATGTGATGGTATAATCTTTGTGATTTCATTTGATTTGCATTGTCTTAAGTAATCTTCATATGTTATGGTGGATCTTTGTTGTTGTTAGGCTAAGGTTTTGTGGTTGAATTCATTTAGTCTTTCAATATTGTTGTTTCCACTTTTCACCATAAGCATTTTGGCATGCCCGGTGGGACATGGATTTTTGTTAGATCTATGTTTTTACAGATTTTTCTAACCCTATATTGTTGTTTTGTAAAACAATTTGGAGAATAACCTTGTGCAACTAGGGTTTTGGACACAAAATCAAGATCTTGGAGATATTTGATAATATCTCACAAACGGCATGGAAATTTTGCAACAAATTGTTTTTTCAGGTTGAAGATAGTATCAAGAGCTCTCAAAGAAAAATTCAGATCTATTGGAGCATATTTTAATTTTTTATGAATTTGTAATGAATTTTCATAGAAAATTAATTTTGAGAGCAAATGAGAGAATTTTTCTAATTTTCTTATATTTTTGGAAATCTCTCATAATTATACACAAGATCTGTTCTTTGTGATTTTAATTTTGATGCAAAATATTTCCTTAAAAATCAGATCTTTAAAAATTAGGGTTTTTCCTTATTTTGATTAGATATCCCAAACGGCTTCAAATTTTGACATCAAATTTTTTTCGCAAGTCAAGAAAATTATCAGAGGTGTTTAGTAAAAATTTCAAATTTTTGGGGTCAAGGTTTCATTTTATATAAATTGTTTATGATTTTTCATAAAAAATTAATTTTGAGAGCAAATTAGAGAATTTTTTGGATTTTATTACATTTTTTGAAATCCCTTAGAATTATACATAGGATCTATTCTTTGTGATTTTAAATTTGATGCAAAATCATTCCTCAAAAATCAGATATTTGAAAATTAGGGTTTTGCATTATTTTACTCATATCTCACAAACTACTTGGATTTGTTGTAGAAATGTTTTTATGTAGGTTTGGAAGACCATTGAGACTGTCAAGTAAAAATTTCAATTTTTTTGGATCGATTTTGCATTTTATATGAATTGTTTATGATTTTTCATAAAAAATTAATTTTTGGAGCAAATTAACAAATTTTTTGGATTTTCTTACATTTCTGGAAATCTCTTGAAATTTTACAGGTGGTCTTTTTTTATGATGAATCAGATCTTTGAATTGGTCAACGAAATGCATTGTTGAAGGCCCCTATTTCACAAAGTCTTTTGGATCTAAAATTTACCTAACTTGTGTGCTTGCAGGAAGGGGTGATCATTTGAAACAATCTAAACTACTAATAAATCTTTGTTGCAGGACCTTGGCAAGGGTTTTTGATCTTTATTGTGTGCCTTGTTTTCATAGACTAGCAAACACTTCAATTGGTGCACTAAAATTGAACCAGTGTCCTTTGTGTCTTGGGCAATAGGCTCTTTTTGTTTAATCTTTAGAGGGCCTATCTCCCCGTGTGGTCATTAGGACTACTAGTGAGGAGAGAATGGCCCAAGTGGTAGGAAAAGAAAATCCATCTTCTTCCAAACCACTATAAATAACTGTATCCATGGTGAAAACTATGGATAATGTGTGTTGATTAGTTCATGCCAACACTATGTCTCCCCATAAACCCATCTAGCATTCAACCTATCTTTGGGTCTCACAAAGTCCATCATTGCTTTACACCTTGCATTACATTCACATTTGTCTAAACTTATGTAAAAAGGTCACTTGCTTGTCCTCATCATACTTTGTCAACACACTACATACAACAACATTTTGCTAAGTGGTCCCTCATCAAGGTCTATCACCTTTAGGTCTCATTTGGTCTTACTTAGAGTCAAGGTCAACTTACCTCATCAAGAGAAACTATCATCTCTTTGGAAGCCACACCTACTCTACTACATACATACTTGGTCTTACACTTTGGACATTGCAAGTAAACCTTAGATTCATTTACATTCCATCCAGCTCTTGGTCTTTCATATCTTTCCATTTTCATCTAGTCTCAAACATCTCGGTCAATACTTAGTTCATGGTTGAAACCCATTTCCAAAAATCTAGGAGAGAAGCTAGAGAGGCTCAAGAGTCTGTAAACATGAGTGCCTATGAGTATGACAATGATGTCTTTTTCAATTCTGATCATACTACATTACCTGACATGGATGCCTATAGAAACATTCCAAATGTTGAGAACATGGACACTATAAACAACAATAATACACACAATGACAATATGGACAACTTTTCTGTACATTCAACAAAAGTGGAAGACTCCATTATGGATCCCCATTTAAATCGGTTGGTTGAAGAAATAATGAGGAGAGATAGACAATACTTTCTACAAGTGATGGCACAAAGTGGAGCCAAGATACCCCATGATTTTGACATGTCTCAAATAATGGAAAATCGACTTTTGCAACAAACTCACTCCAACATGGATCAAAGGAGGCCTAATAGTGGAGGCAATAGAGGACCACTTATGGTGCCTAAATCACCATCATCTTTGTTTCAAAAACTAGAGGTCCCACATACACATGGTCAAGCATATGATACTCACCTTCGTAGACCATTATGACAGTCTTATGCAGAAAAATATACTCAATCACACACCAATGCTAAGGATCAACTACCAAAGCAATTGGATATCCAAAGGCATGCTCAAAATCTAGACACAAGGAAATCCCGCATCAAATTTGGGGGCAACACACTAGAACAAACTCATGACATGCCTATAGAGTATGGTATACATGGACAAAGCAGATATTCCATTCCTCACCATGACTCTATACCAAGTGGTCCATATACGTAACATCATTATAGACCTCCTCCATATGAACATGTGTATGATCAATATCCTCCATATATGCAACATGATCCTCCACTCGGTGCTTCAGGCATGGGGTATGGCCCAAGAAGTTGGTCTCCACCTAGGAATAATTTGGAACAACAAATCAAGGACTTACAAAAGAAAATGGAGGACATAAATACACATAAGCCAACTTACACAATGAGAGACATATGTCCCTATCCATTTGACAAAAGCATTCCAATGCCTCCATTTCCTACACACTTTGTGATGCCTAAGTTTGATAAGTATAGAGGAAAAAGGGATCCTAAGGCACATATAAGATAGTTTTTCACAGCTTGCATTGAGGTAGCAGTAGAAGAGACATATTTGATGAGATTATTCCCACAAAGCTTAGGTGATCAAGCTATGGAATGGTTCTCCCAACTCCCACATGGAATTAAGTCTTGGGGTGATCTAGTAGAGGCATTTATCCAACATTTCTCATACAATATAGAGACAGACATATCGGTGACTACTTTGTGCAATACCAAACAAAAGGATGGAGAATCTTTTTCATCATTTTTGCAAAGATGGAGGAATCTAGCTAGCAGATGCTCTTGTGAAATTCCACAAAAACAAATGGTAGAAATGTTCACCCAAAATGTTAACAAAGACATTCGCTATGATCTAAGGAAACCCTGTTTGTCCACCTTCAAGGATGTCATTGAAAAAGGCTTAGTAGCAGAGAAGGTCCTAATTGAACAAGGAGTCATTAAGATATTCAAGGAAAACAAAGATGACTTTAAAGGAAAAGATAAGCCAAGATTTTGGAACAAAAACAAGAACACAATCAATGATGGTGGTGTTGATGCCAATACAATATGACCAAAAATCATTTTTTCTGGATCAAGCTCTACAAACAATCAAGTGAATACTCAAACAACTTCAAAGTCACGAAGGAAGTACACCCCATTGGTAGAACCTCTAGAATCAGTTTTCAAGAAGCTAGTGGCAAACAAGATAATAACAATTCCAGATTTTCCTTCATATGAACCAAAGGTTAAACCAAATTGGTGGAATGATGATGAATATTGTGAATTTTATAAAAGCAAGGGACATAAAATAGGAAATTTCCATCGACTTAAGAAAATCATACAAGATCTCATTGATAGAGGTGACATTGAGATTGAAGGACACTCATCCAATCAAGAATATGAGATGTTTAAGGAACCATTCCCAAAACATGACAAAGGAAAAGCTAAAGCCAGAAATGACCGGACCAACTATACCAGAGCATCTTATAACTATGATTCAACTATCAATCACATCTCGATGGACAATTATGTCTCTACCATTATCATCAAGGACAAAACACCTAAGAATTCTACCCAAAGACCCAAGATTGTCCTAAAAGGCATTGGATCTTCTTTTGAACATATCTCTGAATGTAATGTTACAACTCATGGAGGTAAATTCACTTTACAAGGTGCTCCAGCTAAAAACACCACTTTCTCATCAACTAAGCTTGAGTATGACCTTGTAGAATAGTTGGGGAAGACACCCGCGCTTATCTCAATCCTTGAGCTCTTACGCATATCCACTACATATAAAGCTATTCTTGACAAAATCTTGAGAGACACTGCCATCTCCACTAATCTGAACATGGACCAGTTTCAAGCCATGGTGGGATACCTTTCCATTCCACACTCAATTACATTCATAGAAGTCGATGACGCCTCCATAAGTAAGCCACATAATGCACCGTTACACATTGAAGCCTTCCTACACAAACATCGAATAAAATGAATCTTGATAGATGGAGGAGTAGGTCTGAACATTTGTACTTTGAGCACAATAATACAATTGGGATATTTTGAAAAAGTTGTGAATGCTACAAACAAAATTACTATCAAGGCATATGATGATGAAGAGCGTTAATCCAGAGGCACAATCACCTTACCTCTCAGAGTTGGGCCAATTACAAAGGATGTGGTTTGTCAAGTCCTAGACCTAGATCTCACATACAACATATTGCTAGGACGTCCATGGATTCATGAGATGAGCGCAATACCATCTACATATTATCGATGTATCAAGTTTCCACACAATGGAGTTGAAGTGACCATCAAAGCTGATCCAAATCCATTCATATATTGCAACAATATGCGACCTAGATTAGAAATAACAATCCTAGTCAATCGACAAGCTATTCCTTCATCAGCCTATGTGGATCCAGAATCATTGAAAGCTTCTACATCCAAACAATTAGAGCTGAAAGAAAAATTCAAGATTAAAGACATGGGATGTGGTGAGTATATCTTTCATGTTGATAAGCTCCCACTATCTCCTAAGGTATTTAGTTGACAGGAACAATCTACAAACAATTTGCAATGCCAAGGAATTGGGTATGAAACACCTAGTATTGTGGCTACTAAGTCTGAATGTAAATCTCCTCTAGTGGTGCAAGCATCTCTTGATATCAATAGTCCTAAGAGTGGTTCCAACGAAGAATCTATTGAGTGTATCGCCAACCCTCTTGAGAACTCACATAGCCTTACCATTTCATCCACTCCACTTCCAGACTTGGATCAACAAGAATTACAAAAGCCCTTACTCATTGGGGATCACAAATCAAGCTATGAAAAGAAAAATCTAAAAGTCAAAAATAAAGAGAATTCCTTTAGTCCAAATCAAAATCAAAAGCTATTGGACTCTAAAAAAATCAAGGTCAAGGATAAACATTCTATGAAAGAAAAAGAACAAGAGTTGATCTCCCCTAATATCAAAATAACTGGGGGCAAAAGTTATACAATTTTAAGTCAAAAAGCATACTTGTTGATCCTAAGTCTCCATCATGCTATCCTACTTTAACTTCTTTTCACAGTCATAAGCCTTCATAACTCATCCACTTGTTCCACACATCCATCCCCTTTTGGTGATACATCATGGACCTTTAATGGAGCTTCCTTGAGGGACTTTGTTATCAGGGATGCCCAAGCTTATTCACATGACACGCATATGAGCCTATGTAGTCCACACACTAGTAATTCTATCTCAGTTCCTTCATCAAGGAAAACAGTCACTCGAGCTACCCATCATTCAGTCAAGAAACAATGTAGTTACAATCATAAGGTGAAGCCTCACACATTTGAGGTGGGTGACATGGTTCTCAAGGAAAATCCTAAAAATTAGCAAGACAGAGAGAAGGGCAAGTTCAAATCAAATTGGCTTGGTCCTTACATCATTACAACAACCTATGGATCTGGTGCATATCAACTCTCAACCACAGAGGGTGAACCTTTGGAGGATCCTATCAATAGCATGCACCTTCACATATTTTACACATAGCTCTTTAGAGTATCCTAATTCAAAAATACAAAAAATATCAAAAAATATCAAAAATACAAAAAAATCATAAACATCAAAAATCATTATTTGGTGAAAACCTAGCAAATAGGCGCCTTGTGACACAAAAAAATTGGAAAACAGAAAAACATTTCGTCCAATGGTGAAAACCACTTCGGTGGCACCTTGGGCAAGTACCATGGTGAAAACTGGGTCACTGGTGCCACGTGTAGAGACATTTCTCCTCCCTCCTTTAGGATTCATTTTCATTCTTTCACTTTGCACACACTCACAACCTTTGCATCCAAAATAAACTTACACATTCCCATCATGGCTTGTTATTGATCTACCCAAGATTGGTTCGCCATTTATAATAAACCTCCCTTTTTCCCCCTCTTTCCATTCATAATAAATCAGCTCCTATCCGTGGCTAAGCCAAATCCTATGTCTCGTAATGGGTGTGGAACTGAGAGCATCACATGTTTCAAGGAGTACGGTTTCTTCCAACCTTCTTCAATCTATCCACGCACAATCCACAATAAAGCAACACTTGCATCACCAATCCACAATAAATTTTCGCTTTCTTCGCAATAAAGTATCAATTTCATGGATTCAGTCAGTTTCAGATGAGACACAATAGCAACAATGGGCTTCAACAAATCAAATCTTTCAACAGACTCAGACAACATATTGTTCAGTGCTATCTATCCTTTCTATGAAAGTAAACATTGTGACCACAATCAAATAAGACTTATACAAGTGACAAGAGACACTAAACTTGAGGACTACAGTGGATGTTGGTGTCGAGTCTTGGTTTTCTTTTGATTTTATCTTTTCCAGGATGTCTCTAACTAGAGATTCTATCTCCAAGATGTCTTTGACTAGAAAGGCGAGGATGGGGTATCATCACCTATTTTTCTTTGTTGTCCAGGGATATGAGGACACTGTGAGTCTAGTGTGAACTAAGGCATTCCTTGTTTGCGATTGTCTTATCTCCATACAAACAGGTACAATGACTTTTTGGGTCGAACATATACCTCGATTGTCATAACCTACTTGCCATAATAAAGCTCAATGATGATAATGCACAAGAAGCTCCTTTCACTTTCATATCTTCTATCTTCCATCCCCATTTCTTGATTGACCTCCATTGTCCTTCTTGATTCTATGTAGCCTACTATCACATGACTGAGTATAATGACATGCCAAAAACATTTGCATTTCATGTAGTTGCACCTGCATTACCACATATTAGTATTTCATACATACATATAGATATCACAATTGCATCACATCCTGCACACAACACATCTTAGCATATTTTACATTCTCATCATGTAAATAGTTATTTGCATTATCATATTCATCTGCATTTCATACATTTACATTCACATTTGCATTGGCATAACATATAAAACATAAAAGAACAAAAAAAATATTGCATTTCATCATGTACATATTTGCATCCATATCATAACCATCACATAGAAACATACATCATGAAACATCTCATCACATAGGTACACATGCATATAGATGCCGCAAGGATGAATCATCTTATATATATCTCAAAATCATAAGTGTCATAATACAATGATGTAAAAATCATATGGCTACAATCACCCGCAAGTGTCTACATCATCATACAAAATGGAACAAAACTGATACAGAGGAACCCACTAGTCACTCTTGCCAGCACTACTACTAGTGCCAATCCTATCTGTGTCATGGTGTCCTAAGCCACGTGTCCTACCTCATCTCCAGTCTAGGATCCTGAAACACTAATCTTGGCACATCCCTATCTCCATCTCGATCGTAAGGAACTAACTCCCCATCGATCAATATCCTCAGAATCCTATATACATCCTCCAAGGTGACTATCATCTCACCCATTAGCAAATGGAAAGTGCAAGTCTTAGAGTACCATCTCTCAGCAAGTGTAGTCAACAATCCCATGTTCACCCGAAACTCAGGCACATATAGAATGAATCGCAAGCCCATAACCTCAATGGCGGCTCTGTCCTCAAATGTTAGCTCTAGTCGTAACCTTTGAGTCGATGGGAATCTCTCTTGTGACTCCAGCATCAGTAGATACTCCTACAATCAAGCAAAACAACTGTGTCAGTTAAAGTGTTGCTATTTATCCTAGTGGTACTCCCTGTTCATCACAAAGTACTATGTGTTCTTGCACTCCCTGTTCATCACAAAGTGCTGCTCATATTTGCACTACCTATTCATCACAAAGTGTTGCTCCTATTGGTACTCCCTGTTCATCACAAAGTACTATGTCTTGGTACTCACTATTCATCACAAAGTGCCTTGATCTATCCTATCCTAGGGCATCTACTTGATTGTATCCTCTTGAGTAGTTTCCTAATTGGCAACATATGTTCTATCACAGAATTGTCAATCCTAGCCCTATCTACTATCCTAGTCTTTCTTAGAGGATCTTCTTGAGTGTATCCTCTCAGTAGCTTATCCAATCAACAGTGTATGTTCATCACAAAATTGCTGATTTTTCCTTGAAGACATACACATGCTTTCATTACATAAATGCGCTTACATATTGCACAGACGTGTCTGGCACCAGCACAGACACACCTAAGCCTTTTTTGACCTTGTTTGACATATTCTAAAATGCATTTATTGCACCACCTAACATGCAATTATGACAACATTTATTGCGATAAAGTACAAGGATGTTTTGTGGTACTCACCAACTCTCCTACATCTGCTGGCCTCTGAAATAGGTGAACACGATCGAATCTGTGCACCAATGCCATCGCTGCTCACTGTTGGTGCTCTATTCTCTCTCTGCACTCTGATCTCTTGGATGTGTGGATGACAATGAGGATGTTTTCTCCTCGTGGTCTATCTTATAGACTGCCCTAGCCCTAGCCCTCGTTTCTCAAGTCAGTCTTCATTATCCCATGACTCTGTCACTCTATTCTATCTGGTCAGTCCATTCTAGCCTTTCTTTCTTATCAAGAGATTGTCTGTGATCTTTCTAGACATTTTCATCCAATCTCTCGAGGGGGTATATCATTCCCATCTTGGGGCAACTTTGTATCAGTTCATATTATCTTCTTTGAGACAATGCGACAAGTCGCATTGTCTCAAAGAGGGGCAAAATGTAGACACCTAAAATTGTCATGTCTAATTAAATAAATATCTTTATTTATTTAATTATTTTAGCCTAATTCTTCTATTAATTAAATAAATCTTTATTTATTTAATTAATTCATTTATCCTCTTCTAGCCTTATTTCTCATTTAAATAAATACTTTTATTTATTTAAATTATCCTTTTTCTAAATTAAATAAATATTCTTATTTATTTAATTGATCCCACTTCTTCTATTAATTAAATAAATATTTATTTATTTAATTAATTCATTAACCTTTTCTACTTATGACACATGTCATTCATCTCTTAATTCCTACACTACCTACCCTCTTATTATTTTCTTATTTTCTTTACCTACCCTCTAATCATAGCTGACCTCTTTTACACCTCTCAATCTTATCCCTCCATTTCTTATAGTGTCTTCTATATAAGGAGATGCTTCCTTCATTATCAAACCCTCACTATGCATTCAACCCCGATGATTACTCGAGTACACTACGCTTTCAAAATTTCATATGCGATCAAGCTTACTTGCAACCACATTTCCATTCTTTATTGAGCTCTTGTGCACATATAAAATCTGAGAGAAAATATATCAAGCAAGATCAATGGAGATAGGAAGAATGGAGATCCAAACCCTATTGGACATGTGATGGTATAATTTTTGTGATTTCATTTGATTTGCATTGTCTTAAGTAATCTTCATATGTTATGGTGGATCTTTGTTGTTGTTAGGCTAGGGTTTTATGGTTGAATTCATTTAGTCTTTCAATATTGTTGTTTCCACTTTTCACCATAAGCAATTAATGTAACCTTTTGTGTATGTTTCAACTCCACGGGATTTAGAGGATGTTCAACATGTTGAGGATGAGGGTAGACAAAATGATCAAGAAGATGATTTGGCCCCATCAAGTAAAGAGCACCCCTATAATGTTTTTTTAATTAATGAAATACTTGTAACAATAATAAAAAATCTTGTGAATTTAACCCATTTATTTATTATCGTAGCAGAGCCCCCTTTGCTTAGGCATCCTCATCATGAGTACAGGACTAGGCATCTATTAAGATCATGAGCAGAGGGCACAACAATTGAAGAGGGGAAAAATGATGAAGAAAACAATGCTCCACTTAGTGTTTACTTAGCTTTAAAAAAAAATGATTGTAATCGTATTATTTGTTAATGAATGAATTTTATGTGTCAATGAATGTTGATGAGTTATATGTGTTAATGAATGAATTTTATGTGTTAATGAATGTTATATGTTAATTAATGTTATGTGATAATAAATGAATGTTATATTTTATTAATGGATGAAAGAATGAATGAATGTTATATGTTAGCGGGGAATTTAGAGTGATGTTGGGGGGGGGAGGAAGGGCCAAATGAGCTTCCACCTTCACGTGGTTAGACCTGTTAAGTAGAGAATATTAAACTATTCTTGAAACAAAGACAATCTCAATAAGGTAATGCAATTTTCAATATTTCATTATGCTCCATTGTTAATCTTATTGAATAATATGCATTGAATCTTAATTGTAGGGTACAAAAAAGCCAACACGAACAATAGCACAAGAAGTTACTTAGTGGAGACCATCAAAGGTAAGGTCCTTGATTAAGATTTTGTTGTTTATATTCATATTGTTGATTACAAAAAATATATTTTGTTTTTTATATTCATATTGTTGATTACATAGGCAAATATTCATTTAAATTTTTAAAAGGGCAATAACCAAATATACCAAATAGTTTTCTAAGTCTGAGATCAAAGATTAGAAATTAGGAGTCACCAAATACACCAAATAGTTGTCTAAATAAGGGCTAGAACCCACTATGAAATATAGTTTACACTTGTCCTTGAATTGAGAACTTCAACATTTTAATGGACTACATAGGGCACTGCCTTAAAAAATGAGCCAACTTCACATGAAATTGCTCTAAGGTAGAAATAACGGTAAAAGGAACATCTAAGCTTTTAAATTCAACTTTAACTTGAGGGTGATGGAACTAATGGTGGGACAAGTGAAACCATCATGTACCTTAATCAAGACTTAAGATTTATCATAATTGTCTCAGTTCTATATTGAGGCTTTGAACTATCAATGTAACTTGATCTTTGACATTTTGTGACAATGGTTGCATTTTGTTGTGACCGATACTCTTGATAGTCTATATAACTGTGAATTGTCCTTTTGTTTAAATGATGTTACTATTTTGACCGTGTATTGTAGGTCTATCAGACTTTGGGACTATCAAAGATTTATTCATATTTCTGCTACAATACTATCATGTTCTCATTCATCTAAACCCTATACCCCTTTAACCCTAAATCATTGTAACTGCCCTTGGCCCTTTTGGCATTGGATCAAATCCTTACTTGCATAAAGTTGTTAACTGCTTCTACTCTTTGTCATTAACTTGCTACATTTTTTTCTAATCCAGTCCTTGTATATGAACATCTTTGCTTATGGACCGTGAGAGGTCACTTTGTGGTTTG
This sequence comes from Cryptomeria japonica, assembly GCF_030272615.1. Classification (NCBI taxonomy): domain Eukaryota; kingdom Viridiplantae; phylum Streptophyta; class Pinopsida; order Cupressales; family Cupressaceae; genus Cryptomeria; species Cryptomeria japonica. The sequence goes on from NC_081408.1 coordinate 192,063,920, forward strand.
AGATCTTTATAATCTTAGTGTGTTTCTATTATTGTAATCTCTACATCCTTTAACCCTTCATGACCTTGTACATCATCTCTGACCTATAACTAGTCATTGTACTGTAGCAGATTGCATAATGGCTACATATCTTCATCAAGGCTTTGCATGTTACTTCTATAATTTGCCTCACTCTCATATCCATGCTTTATCAAGGTCTTCATTACCCAAATAGTCCCTCTTGGTTGTGTTTGTATATTGTTAGAATATATGGGATTGTTGATTTTGTATATTGTTAGAATATATAGTTTACCATAGTTAGTTAGTCATTGAGGTAAGGAGTTATATAGGGGTAGTTCAATATTTGAGAAAGCTTATCAAATCAAATTCCATATTTGCAATGCTCTATATTCCCTAATGGCAATTGCTTTTTTTTTTTAAATATAGTCTGTTCGTTAGAATTTTGATGGACATGCCAAACATAGGCTCCGATGAGAGTGTTGTATTTCATTGCAGACACAACACTCTTGTCAGAGCTTCCTTGCATTTGTTGTTGAAATTTTGATAAAAAAGGACACTATATTTTGATAAGAATGTTGTATCTATGATGAAAAATTTTGTTGCAGGTGCACCACTCCCTTCAGATCTTCCTTGCATTTGTTGTTGGAATTTTAACAAAAAAGGGCACTATACTCTGATGGGAATGTTGTACCTATGACAAAAAAATTTCGTTGCAGGAGAACCATTCTTGTCGGAGCATAATTCCCTTTTTGTTGGAATTCTGACAAAAAACCAAGTGCATGGTTCATCAAAAGATATGCTATTTTGTCAGAATTCTGACAAATTAGACAACCACATTATTTATCAACTTCTGACAAAGAAAGTGTCAAAATTTCATCGAACATCTATCCGTCGAATAACCCGATGAAATTTTAGGGATGAAAAACTTTTCACCATTTTGTCAGATCCATGATAATTATATGTCAGAATTACGATGATAGTTCATCGAAAAATGACCCCAAATGAGTTAGTGAATATGTGTGCTAAACATAAACAATTGAAACAATAAAGAAATCAACCAAGCAAGTCATTAACTCAAACACCTCAAGATTGTGATGTTTAAAAACAACTTAGAAATGAACCATAAAATCATAAAACAAGTGATTGCAAACCTCATTTACCAACTTTGATTTGATTTTCCATGTTCGGATGTGCACAGAAGACATAGTTAGTGCTCGATTTCTCCATGATGCAAGGATTTGATGATTGGATTTAGGATGTAAGGATTGTATGGATTGGATAATAGGATATGGTGCTAAAATTAGACATTATAATGATATGGATGTTCTAATATTTGATGGAATTTTGCATTATAGCATTACAAATGTATGAAAGTGGAGAGAATTTGGCATTATGAGGATGCAAATATGAAAAAAGTGGAGGATTTCCTAGAAAATGAGGGGGGATTAAATAGGTGTTGGAAGGAGAGGAAGGGATGGGAGAATGTGGCTCAACAAGGATCAACATGTGTCTTCAAGAGGGATAGTTGTCACAAGGGGTTTGACAAGCGTCCTCAAGAGGGAAACATGTCATAATGGGCTTGACATGTGTCCTTAAAGGACACATATATCCATTTTGGGAGGAAGCCACCCAAAATAAGATCAATTTCCTAATATTAAGGAAATTAGGGGATTATGTGTGTGCACGCACATGTGAGGGGAGGTTAGGATAAGGTTGGTTAGGAGAGATAGGGTTGGTTAGAACCCAAGATTAGATTGGAGGTTAGGTTAGAGGAGGGTTAGATAGGTGGTTAAAAGTTAGGAGATGTTCTCTAAATGGGATATTTGAATTTTATTAATTCAAATAAAGGGGCGGAAAAATGGGAATTAATTAGTTTAATTAATTAATTCAAGGATTTGGGAAATGTGGAATTAATTAATTAGATTAATTAATTCAAGGGATTGGAAAGGAGGAATTAATTAATTTGATTAATTAATTCAAGGGATTTGGAAGGAGGAATTAATTAATTAAAGGATTGGGGATAATTAATTAATTGGATTAATCAATTGGCTAATGGGGCATGGCTTCATTTAATTAAATTAATTTAGCTAAACAAGATATGATAGGAATTGAATTTGATTAAATTGATTAGCCAAATTTAAGTGTCTACATTTTTCCCCACTTCGAGGTAGCGCTAGAATAGCATTGGTGCAAAGAAAATACTTGACACCAATGATTCGAAGGAAAGGAAGAAAGAAAATGACCCAGGTGGACTAATAGACTGGTAGGGATGCCCCCTCAAGAGGGTGCATAGGGAAAAAAACATCGGGTGGGGTCTTGAAAGAAACGTTGGCCCAGTGGATAGGACGGAAGGCAAGAAGCAAACAGGAAGGGGAGAAAATGCAAATATAGTGGAGATGGAGATGGAAACATCATGGAGCATGAACACCTACAAGATGAGGTGTCAGGTAGCACTTATTTTGATTTAGAAATGTATGTGAGTCACCAAGGTATGAGGAACTAGGGTGGAATTTCACAACGAATGCATGGACTGACACATATGTTCAGACACCTAGGCTAATATAGCACCACACAGAGTTATAGAGACCCTACACGCAATGGTGCTAGACTACCCCCAAGCAAAAGATATGCCCTAGTGCAACATGAGATAATAGAGACCTCATGAGGGTACAACAAGGGACACATCCAAAAGACACACCAAGAAAAACTGCAAGCAACATGATCACATCCTTAGTGTTGTTATTCCTAGTGCACCATGATATAAAGGATCATGGTGACCAAGAGGAAACAATACCCGAGGAGCCTAAAAAGATAAAGAAAGATAAAAAAGAATAAAAGAAAACAAGAGGGCCTCAAATATCTTTTGCCAAAAGGATGGTTGATTGGATGAGGATTTGATGATGTCTAGTTTCAGGAAGGATACATCCTGTATAAGACAAAGATGATCAAGGCATCTAGTTTTAGGAAGGATACATCCTGTATAAGAGTAAGATAGATCAAAACATCCGGTTTTAGAAAGGATACATCTTGTATAAGACAAAGATAGATCAAAACATCTAATTTCAAGAAGGATACATCCTGTATAAGACAAATGATAGATGACAATGGGATGGATAAAGATGCTCAAAGATGATTGTTGAAGAGTTAGCTGATAGGATATGATCTCTAAGGACATGACCAACATGCATAGCTATGTACAACAATACCTATATACAAGATGTACAAGAGATATTGATGATGGAGGAAGACCTAGGGATAGGTAGGATGTTGCCCTAGTCAAGAGGAAAATCGATGAGAGGTTGATGATGATGATTGGGAAAGATAAATCCCAATGATGATGAGAAGATTGCAATCGAGGCTTGCATCAAGGATAGGGACAAGACCAAGGATGCTATTGGATGATTGGATTAGTGTTTGACCTTGAATAGCTGAGAAATATGGATAATATCTAGATGTGATGGTATTAGATTGCATGAGAGTAGCCTAGAGCTAGATACCGATGACACGTGATAAAATGATGGAGGATATGATGAAAAAGATTAAGCATGGAGGATTTTGGATGTGGTTGGGAGATGAAAGGATGAGGGATGAAGGGATGGAGGTAGATGAGGATTGGGAGAGGAACATGTAATGGAGGAAGGATGGAGGAATTGGGAGATAAGGCTTGGTGGATGGATGGATATGGTAAGATGATTGATAGAGGAACATGAAGATGTGAGAAGGGGATGGAAGATATTGTGATGAATTGATAAGGATTATGAAGGTATGTAGGAGGATTATATGGGATGAAGGAAGGACAGGTGTATAGGAAGGTGAGTGGAGGAAAAGTATGATAGGGAAATGGAGGCCAAGAGGTGTCCAAAGCATGTATACATGGTGGCCTTTTGTTCTATCAATATCCAAAGGATGATGGAGGAAGTGAAATGGATTGGATATGATGGATATGGTAGGTAGATGGAGATGGCTAGAAGAACTTTCCCCCAAGTGCGGAGAGAAAAATAATGAGGGGGATTATGCATGATGCCTATTTTTCATGTTTTCATCATGGTATTTTTCCAAGGTGCCTATTTGCCAAGTTTTCACCATTGGACGGATTTTTCACTTTACTTTTTTGTGTTTCTTTTTCAGATTTTTTTTTGTATTTTCTGAGAGGAATTTTATGGATGGATATGGATGAGGATAAATGGATTTGGAAGATAGGTGATAAGTGAGATGGATGGAGGACTCAAGCATCAAGTTTCGTATCAAGGTATTAGGATCCCCTTTGGAGTGATCACCGGATGTTGGTACAACTTTATTAGGAATAAGTGGATTAGATGGTTTTGATAGGGGATGTATGTGGTGTAAGGGACATGATAGTTGCAAGTATTTAGATGGAGTGAGGGAGAGTGACTATGATGGGGGGATGTTGTCAGAACCAATATTGGCACATGTTGTGTAGGAAGTGGGATGAGTGGAGGGGAGATAAATGTAGCATGTGGATAGGATGGAGGAATTATGTTAGCAAGATTTGGCACATAGGGACCCAAAAAATACTTAGGAGATGGAGGGGGAGAATTTTTGGCTAATGTAGTAGCAAATTTGGTTGCCACTGGAAATTTTTCTTTTGGATGCACTGCTTCTTTTTGCTTTGGAATCCCCATTGTTTTTGCTTTTTCTTTAGTGGGCCTTTTTGGCCTAATGGGATTGATTGCATTTTTGTATCATCTTTTTATTGGCCATTCAGAGGAATTGATTATGTGTTGCATTGATGTTTTGTCATCGATGTCAACACTAGATATTTTGGTTGTTTACCAATATCCTTCTGGTCCCACTAGGTTGTTTGGTTTCTGGTTGATTAGATCATGATGATCTACTATACTCTGGCATTCTTTGTCTTATGGAATTGGCTTAGATCTACTATTCATGCTACTCATATTCATGTTTAGTTAGTTGGTTTTGATTTGGTGATTGGATGCTATCTCGTATGCTGGTAAGTCGGGTTTGTTGATTCGGTGAGGGTTTCACCGATAGAGCTTGATCAAATATCTTTTGATGTTATGCATAAGTGGTGCTGGTGTGGCTTCTAGTAGAGATTTAGGATGCTGATGGTGATCATCTTCAAGAATTGGCTGATTGGGATCATTTCTTTAGCATGTATGGATCTAAATTGGGTCTGGTACTATCTAGGTTATGGAACGGCTTAATGTAACGTGTTGTTTGATCTTATCAACGTGTTTCTGGGATGTCTTATGGGTTGGATATTATTTGTTTGGTCTCAGGAGGACATGTTTTATAATTATGTTATTGGTTTATTGTCTGGTGGATGACCTTATTGTTTATGGTCAAGGGTTTGTATATATATGATGTAAGATCTCATTGTAGATCATAAAAAGGATAATATGTAAGGATGTATAGGAGCAAATAATGTAATAATCATTCATGCGGAGGATTTGTTTGATCATTGGTGATCTAGTTGGGTTTATGCAAGAGGATTAAGTCCTCCGGTATTGAGCTTAACCAGAACTATAATCAAGCATAGGAGATGTTATCATTGTAGTTCATTCTTCCTTTTGGATTGTAGTTTGGATTTTTATGTAGTTAGTGAGACTCCTTTTGTAATGAGCAGTGTGCTCTAGGTTGTTGGCCTTCCTGCAAGTGCGGGCCCCTCAATTTGTAATCATATACTTACTGTAGAAGTATTATCTGACTATGGGTAGGCTTCTCATTGTGGTTTTTCCCTTTACTGGATTTTCCACGTACAAATCTTGGTGTCATGTGGATGGTATCTATTCTCTAATTGTTGCTTGTGCTTAATTGGTATATCTTCTATTTTGGTAATTGGTTTAAGTATTTTGGTATTGATCTTATGTGTTCCGGTATTAAAGTTTTAATTTATTAAGGTTTCGGTAATCTGGTGACAACTGATTCACCCCCCCTCTCAGTTGTCTTCCGATTATTTGAATTGTGTAAAAATTGGTATTAGAGATCTGGTCCTCTCTGCAGAAGCTTAACCACTTGAGGAAGATTCTATGGTGTCTAACAGTTCAAGTTCATCTAGTTCATCTTCTATTGTCTTTCAGAGAGAAATTCTAAGGCTTGATGTAACAAATTATAGAGTATGGAAGATTCAGATGGAGACTCATCTGAGATGTCTTGGTAAGAAAATCTGGAAGATCACTGAGAATGATGTTACACTTTTTAATCCAACATCTGGCAATCCTCCTTTGACAAACTTGGATAAGGAAATTGAGACTGATTGTAAAGCTATATAAGCCCTCTTGTGTGCACTTTTTGATCAACAAATAATGGGATTGACTGAAAAATCATCAACAAAAGATATATGGGACAAGTTTGAGACTCTAAATGAAGGTGACCCTACTATTAGGATTGCTAAAATTGATGATTACCGATTGAGATATGAAAATTTGAAGATCGAAGAAGATGAAAGGATTACTCCATTCATGGAAAGGGTAAATGAAATTGTCATGGGAATTCAATGTTGTGGTGGATCTCTGAGTGAAGATGAAATAGTTTCTAAAGTTTTGAGAGCTTTACCACCGGCATATAAGATGAAGGCTACTACAATTAATGAATTGAGAACAATGGCTAATAATTCTATCAATAGGGATACCTTGGTTGGGTAATTATCTACTTTTGAGCTTGAAGAATTTGGACCTTCTGGAGCTGTGAAGTCTAAACCTTCTTTTCATGCATTTACATCATCAACTGGCAAGCAAGATTGGAAAGATTTGTATGCGAAGGAATTGGATGATATGAAGAGAGAAGATGAATAATTTGAGCAACTTGAAACCCTATTTGCTAGAAGAGTACCTAAAGGACCGGTAGGAAGTAAGTATGAAGTAAAATCACCTTTTAAATGTTTTGCATGTAATAAGATAGGTCATTTTGTATCTAGATGTCATGAGAGGAATTCAAGATTTGAAGAAAGAGATAGAAGATCTTTTAAGCCTAACCCTAGATATCAGAACAAGCATATGTATAGGAAAAACATAGATAAATCATGTTACTTTGTAGATGAGGAAGGTGTGACTGATTTTGATGATGAACCAACACAAGACTCTACTAATGGTTCCGATAATGGAAAGGAATGGGTATTCTAGGCTATCAAGGAAGATGATCTGGCACTGGAAGAGAATGTACCTAAAGAGAAGGCCCTTGTTGCCAAAATTGAAGATAAGGATGAATGAGTAATTGATAGTGGATGTTCACATCATATGACTGGAGATAAAAGGAAGTTACTATCTTTGCAAGAATTTGACGGTGGTCTGGCTAGATTTGGAGATGAAAAAGCATGCATGATCAAAGGAAGAGGAGCTATATCTTTAGATGGTAAGCACAATACTAATAATTTTTATTATTTTGAAGGTTTGAGGCATAATATTTTGAGTGTAGGACAATTGGTGGATAAGGGATTTCAATTACAATTCAAGGATGGAAAATGTAAATTCATTAATAGATCTAGATTGGAGATTGCAACCGTTACTTAGACAAAAGGTAATATATTTCATTTGAATTCTGATGAGAAGACAAGTTTGATTGCACAAATTTATGAGAGTTGTCTTTGGCATAAAAGGCTATGTCATGCAAATTTTGATTGCATGGTAATGATCAGTTCAACTAAGGCAATTAGAGATATACCTAAGATTGTGAAGCCCTATAATCTGATATGTAAAGAATGTCAATTGGGAAAACAGGTTAGAACCTCTTTAAAGAGTATACAAGAAAAATCTAATGATGTTCTTGATCTTATTCATACTGATTTGTGTGGCCTTGCTAGAATCAAAAATTTTCAAGGTGATAGATATTTTATGCTAATCATTGATGATTATTCTATAATGATGTGGGTTACTTTTCTAAGGGGAAAATTTGAGGCTTTTGAAAAGTTTAAAATCTTTAAAGCTAAAGTTGAAACGAAGACATGATTTAAGATTAAGTGCTTAAGGTCAAATCATGGTGGATAATTCACATTCGATGAGTTTAGTAACTTTTGTGAGAAGCATGACATAAGGAGACAATTTTTTGCTCCCCGAACACCTCAACAGAATGGAGTTGTGGAAAGAAAGAACAAAACTATCTTTGATGTTGCTAGAACCATGATGATGGAAGCTAATCTACCTCATATCTACTGGAGAGAAGCAGTGAGCACAATATTTTATACATTCAACAAAGTTCATATCAAAGGGGAAACTGGTAAGACACCTTATGCGTTATGGTTTGGCAATACACCTAGAGTTAAGTATTTTAGAATCTTTGGTAGTAAATGTTATATCAAGAGAGATGATTTCATTGGAAAGTTTGATCCTAGATGTGATGAAGGAATATTTCTTGGTTATTCTAATGAAAGAAAAGCATCTAGATGTTATAACAAAATATTTCAGAGAATTATGGAAAGTGCTAATGTCAAGGTGGATGAGCTGAATAGAAGTCAAACCAGAATTTATGAGAAAGAACCGGTAGTGGAAATGATCATAATTGAACTGGTAACACCTTTATCGGAACAAAATGTTGAACCAGTTACTACGACAGTATTAGAAAATTCAACAGTAATTGAAGAACAAGGAAGAGGAATAGAGAGTTAGAAGGCTCCTAGGTATGTAAGGTTGAATCATTTAGAAGAATGGATCATTGGGGATAAGAACAATGGAGTGATGACAAGAAGAAGATTGGCAACTAATGAGGTATTTTTAATTTCTCAAGTTGAACCAGTATCAGTAATTGAAGCATGTAAAGATGAATGTTGGATGAAAGCTATGGAAGAATAATTAGATCAGATAGAAAATAATAGCACATGGACTTTAGTTCCCCGGCCTAAAAATAGGAATTTTATTGGAACTAAATGGGTATTTAGGAATAAATTAAAAGAAGATGGAAAAGTTGTGAGGAATAAAGATAGATTGGATTGTAAAGGATATTCTTAGAAGGAAGGAATTGATTATGGTGAAACTTTTGCACCTATAGCTAGGATTGAAGCTGTAAGATTATTTATTGCCTATGTTGCACATAAAAACTACAATGTTTATTAGATGGATGTTAAGTGTGCTTTTCTGAATGGGGATCTTGATGAGGAAGGTTATATTGAGCAACCTGATGGTTTTTCACTTTCAGATGATAAAATCATGGTTTGTAGGTTAAAGAAACCCTTATATGGATTGAAACAGGCACCTAGAGCTTGGTATCCAAGGTTGGACAAATATATTTTAAATCTTAGTTTCACTAAAGGTAATGCTAACAGTAATCTATATTATAAAGTCACTGATGATGATATAGTGATTATTCAGGTATTTTTTTATGACATCATTTTTGGAGGTGAAGATAAGTTGTGCATGAAATTTTCTAACAATATGGAGAATGAATTTGAGATGTCCATGATTGGGGAAATGAATTTTTTCTTAGGTTTGCAGATTACTTAGACTAATAAAGGTATTTTCATCTGTCAAACTAAGTATGCCAGGGAGATGTTGAAGAAATTTTCTATGGAAAATTCTAAACCAGTTAGTATTCCTATGGTTACAAGTGAGAAATTGACAAGGAAAGATGAATCTACATCGGTAAATCCTACAAGATACAAGTCTATGATTGGAGGTTTTCTATATTTGACTCAAACTAGACTGGATATAATAAATGATGTTTGCATTGCATCAAGATATCAAAGTGATCCTAGAGAAAATCATGAGAGTGCACTGAAAAGGATTTTTAGATACTTACAAGGAACATCTAAATATGGTTCGTGGTACCCTAAAGATGATGACTTTACTTTATGTCCATATACAGATACAGATTGGGCAGGTGATGTTGATGACCAAAAAAGTACTTCCGGTGGAGCTTTCTTTCTTGGAAAGAAACTTATTTCATGGATTAACAAGAAACAGTCATGTACTTCTTTATCTACTATTGAAGTTGAGTATATTGCTATTGCTACTAACTGTACACAAGTTCTATGGATGAAGCAAATGTTGAAGGACATAAAAGTGCATTGCAATGGACCATTAGTTATTCAATGTGATAACTCTTCTACTATAGACATATCAAAGAATCCAATATTTTTACTCTAAGACAAAGCACATATCTATCAAGTATAACTTTTTGAAGGAGAAGGTGGAAGAAAATGAAGTTAGATTGGTTTATGTGAACACTAAAGAGCAAATTGTAGACATCTTCACTAAACCTTTTCCTAAAGAATCATTTGAGTACCTCAGAGATAGATTAGGGGTTTTTGCCCCTCCAATAGGAAACTGGTTGATTCTATTTGACATCAGTCTGGTATGCATTATTAGAGATATTATTCATTCCAGATTGATGTGGTGATGCTACTACTCATGGAGGTAGCTAGTCCAGTGCTTCAGTAGTTTATGATTTTGCTTTGATATTTATGTCAGATATCTGACATTGATGTCAAAGGGGGAGAGATATTCATGTGAAAAAATTAAGGAGATATACACATTAGGGGGAGATATTTGCAAAATTTAACTAAGATATCATCTATAGGGAGAGTCTAGATTAGAACTTCATTGCTATATTCTTGTATGGGAGATTTGTTTGGCATTTCTTGTCACTTGGATGTTTTTCACATCTAGTGTTTCCATCAATGCCTAAGGGGGAGATTATTGGCCATTTGGAGGAATTGATTATGTGTTGCATTGATGTTTTGTCATCGATGTCAACACTAGATATTTTTTCTATTTACGGGGTATCCTTCTGGTCCGGGTAGGTTTTTTGGTTTCTAGTTGATTAGATCATGATGATCTGGTATACTCTGGTATCCTTTGGCTTCTGGAATTGGCTTAGATCTGCTATTCATGCTACTTAGATTCATGTACAGTCAATTGGTTTTGATTTGGTGATCAGATGCTATCTTGTATGCTGGTAAGCCTGGTTTGTTGATCTGGTGAGGGTTTCACTGACAGAGCTTGATTGAAGATCTTTTGATGTTATGCATAAGTGGTGTTGGTGCAGATTATAGTAGAGATTTAGGATGTTGATGGTGATCATTTTCGAGACTTGGCGTATTGGAATTATTGCTCTAGTGTGCATGGACCTAAATTGGGTCCGGTACTATCTAGGTTATGGACCAACTTTATGTAACGTGTTGTTTGATCTTCTCAATGTGTTTTCAGGATGTCTTATAGGTTGGATATTATTTGTTTAGTCTCAAGCCGACATGTTTTATAATTATGTTATTGCTTTATTGTCTAGTGGCTGACCTTATTGTTTATGGTCGAGGGTTTGTATATATATGATGTAAGATCTCATTGTAGATCATAAAAAGGATAATATGTAAGGATGTATAATAGAAAATAATGTAATAATCATTCATGTAGAGGATTTGGTCTATAATTGGTGATCAAGTTGGATTTATGCAAAAAAATTAAGTCCTCTACTATTGAGCCTAACCAAAATTGTACTCAGGCATAGGTGATTCTATCATTGCAGTTCATTCTTCCTTCCAGATTGTAGTATAGATTTTTATGTAATCAGTGAGACTCCTTTTGTAAAGAGTAGTGTGCTCTAGGATATTGGCCTTCTTGCAAGTGTAGGCCCCTCAATTTGTAATCATATACTTACTGCAAAAGTATTATCTGACTATGGGTAGGCTTCCCACCATGGTTTTTCCCTTTACCGGGTTTTCCATGTACAAATATCGGTGTCATGTGGATGGTATCTATTCCCTAATTGTTTCTTGTGCTAAATTGGTATATTTTCTATTTTGGTAATTGGTTTAAGTATTCTGGTATTGATATTATGTGTTACGGTATTAAAGTTTTAATCACTTAAGGTTCTGATAATCTGGTGACAATTGATTCAGCCCCCTCTCTCAGTTGTCTTCCAGTTATTTGAACTGTCTAATACTTTTGCACTATTGGAACATGTATTTTTGAGTGGACATGATCATATTTATATTGATGTGGATGTTTAGATTTATTCATTTTTGGTTTGGCATCCAAATTTATGCTAGTAGCCTTGGAAGGAGTGTGTGAAGGTGTAGTAGATGAAGGAATTGTGGATGAAGTGATGGATGTAGGATGTTGGATGGAATGTGGGGATATGTTCCTTTATTGATCCTAATTAGGAATGAAAGGAGTAGTGTGTACATGATGAGTGGTGGTGATATGGGATTTTTGCATGAAGGGATGAGTAGGAAAAGATGGAGGATGGGATTTTGGGATATAAGGGCCCGAAATGGATTTAACATGTGTGGAATATATGATGGTATATTTTGGGACATAGGCACCCAAAATGGATTTAGAGGATGGAGGAAGATGGACGGTGTTTTAGCTTTATATGATGGAGGAGGGGGGATGGTGATAAATGGTTTGGAGGAATGATGGGGAGATGCAATGGTGTGTTTGGAAGCATGCTTGGCTTTTACATTAGTTGTACCAATATTTTTAGATCAAGTGACATGGGATATATAACCTAGACCACGAGATCCTAGATGTGCTTTGACATGGATGGGCTCCAAAGTACCTTGCTCATGTAGGCCCAAGCCTTTTCCTTGATAGTTCTTTTTTTAGCATTTTATCTAAAGTAGGATACTTGTTTTCTAGGTAACAAGATGCAAGTCCATTATTAGATGGAGAATAATGGGTGGTGTATATGATATGTTCTTCTACTGCGAGTGAACTACCATGGATGAATGTAAGTGTAACAAGGGGATAAAGTGAAGGTGGTGGCATGGTTTGGATAAGAGGAGATGGAGGATCAAGAAGTAGAGTATATGGGATGAGAGGATCTTGACTTGGTGAAGGTGAAATGGTAGGATCTTGATTTGGATCAATAAATTTTTCAACATGCTCTGGAACAAGATCTTGACATGAGGGGATTGGTTTGGATGGTATGATGAGGGGTGAGTGGGTAGAATATTTTGATGGAATGGATGGAATTATGGAAGGTTCAATGGCTTGGGTGGCTGGACTGGATGGAAGGATGAGAAGTTATTCAACTGGGATAGATGGAGTAGATGGAAGGATAAGAGGTTAATCAACTAGGTAGATGCGGTGGATGAAAGGATAGTGGATTCACCAACTGGGGTAGATGAAGTGGATGAAAGGATCGGGGGTTCACCAACTAGGGTAGACGAAGTGTCCATGAAAGGATGGAGGATTCATTGGATTGAGTTTGAATGATGGTAGGAATAGGTGACGAGGATTGCGGTTGAATGGTCTCAATGGATGGGACATTTTTGATGGTGTTAGGAGGTGGGAGAGGAATGCTAGTTGTGGGAGTTGGAAGTGAAGTTGATGGATTTGAGGAGGGAATGGATGGTGGAGGATTGCGGTGGGATGAAGTGGATGGTGGTGGATTGAGGTAGGATGAGGTGGATGAAGGTGTAATAAGGTAGGATGGGGGATTGTGACTGGTGCCACTCACTAATTGATGAATTTTTGTCACAATAATGGATGAAGGCAGTGCTTGTAGCTAACTGAATCATGGTTGTGAAAAAAAAGGTTGTGATATCACTAGAGGTTGGTATTGGAGGGCATTAACAACTTATGGCATTAACTGGATGGGTGGGGGCATAGATGATAATGGCATTGTGTAATTCATGTCCCCAGTCATAGCTTCTATGACAGATAATGGTGGATTAGGACTAGGTGGAGGAGTTAGGTAGGATGGGGGATTAGAATTGGATGGAGGAGTGAGATAAGATGGAGGAGTGAATTAGGATGATGGATTTGGATTTGTGTAATGAATTTGAGGAAAATGAGATGGTGGATTTGGATTAGGGGTGTAAGTGGTAGTGTTGTGAGGAAAAGATGGAGGTTGAGATATATGAGCATGGGAGAAGATGGGGATATGGATGTTGCATATGAAGGATGCATGGAGATGATATATGCGGGAGTTGTGGGTAGAAGACATGATGTATTTCCCTTGTCAAAAGTGTGATAAGTTTTATGAGAGAATGCACATGGAGGAATGGTAGAGTAGATAGAATGGACAATTGGATTTTGGTATCTAACACTTGGTGCAAGCTTGCTAAGGATGAGGGCATCAAGATTTTCAATCTAATAGGTGTCTTGATCAACCATACTCTCATCATCATTAAAATGGGATGCAGTGGAAGAAAATGAAGGGCAACCAAACTCATCATAATAAAATTGTGATATGATGATTAGTTGATGAGTTGGATAGAGATGAAAGATGAAAAAGAATGACAGACTAAAGCTTAGAATATGATGAATGATAAGATCAAACTAGAATGGGGACTGACTCTGAGGAAGTTGACAAAAGGATGAGGTTTGATGTTTGATTTTGGATGTTTGATGTTTGGATTGATGACCTAGGAAGAAGGCAATGATGACATGAATTAGGAGATGAGAGATGATGATAGACGATAGTGGTGACATAAGAATTGAGACGAGGACAACCAAGGTGATGACTTAAAAGCAAGATGATAAAGGTGACCATGCAAGTCAAGACCTTAAGAGATGATAATAATGATGTAAGATTTGCAATGATGACTAAAGTTATGACCAACAATCGAGATGATAAGAGTGATCATGCAAGTTGAAGCCCCTAGTGGATTATAATGACAATGCCAAATTTGAAATGATGACCAAGATGAATTGATTTGACACTTAGGTAATTTCGACAGCATAACAAGACAATTGACACAAACTCATTAGAATGAGAGGACAAATTTGCTTAAGGACAAGACAAAACTAGGACCTAGGGAAGTGAGATGTTTGATGTTTTGAATTGATTTTTGGCAAAGATTGTTTCGACACCAAACATTGCAAACAAGCAAGTATGAAAATGAAAAGAAATCATGCACTTCCTAGGATAGTCAAAGACAATACTTCTTAAATCCCCTAGCCTAGAATACCACATTCAATAAGATAGATAGAATCTTGGTAGCACTGGCTCCACCCCATGGCACACACTTCTTAAGCATGCCAAGCTTCGAATATCTAAAGATCCTAAGATTTCGAGAAATTTTATATTTCAAATTGAGGGGTACATGAGGGGTATCTTCAACATGTGTGTATCACAACACCTAAGCCAACAAGTAGAAGGATTGGGGCCACTATAACAGTGGTTTGTAGTAATTTTCTGATGGGTCCAGTCAAAGAAAGAATTCATGAAGCAAGCCACTTGAGGTTGTAATTGATCTTATCGGTGCAGAGAAGGTCTCCACATAAGATGAATTCACTCAACACCCTATCCATTTTACTAGGTATTTTTTTTTCTGCTCGAAAAACACCGCTCGAGGTCGTGCTGGGAGAGATGATATCCCCAACATACCCCTATTTTGAAACACTCCCTTGAGGTCATGAGGCCCCAAAGAGGAGATTCTCTACTCAAAATAAAAATGGGCATCATTAATCACCTGTCTCTTCACCCAACATCCACGAAAGTGAGGGGAGAGGATACTTGGTGTAATAGTTGGTCCATCCTATGTGTGCACAAGCATGCCAAACACAAAATACAGTTGATTCATTTTAAACCCCAATTGAGAATGTTGTCTAACTATTAAAGAAACTTGGTTTGAAAATATAATCTCTGACAACATCCTACACCAAATATGTTAGTAGTTTCAAAGTAAGTCTTTGTCCGATCAAAACATCTTTGTGATTCTTGCCACATGTTATAGATAGACCATTAGTAACAGAAATCAAAATCACAACATCAAATCTTTTTATTTTATTTATTTATTTTTAATTTTAAAAAAGGAACTTCCTAAAAATAGAAACTTGCTAAAAATGGAAACCTACCAAAAATGGAAATCTACTAGATTTAGAAACCTACTAAAAATTTAAACCTGATAAAAATGGAAATTTGCTAAAAATGGAAACATGCTAAAAATGGCAACCTGATAAAAAGGAAACCTGCTAGATTTAGAATCCTACCAAAAATGGCAACCTGCTAGATTTAGAAACCTGCTAAAAATGGCAACCTGCAAATAGGATTAAGTTGACTTGTGAAGTGGGTCCTACTGGGCATGCCAAAAAATGTGTGAGGTAAATATGCATGCTAAACATAAAATATTGAAACAACAAGGAAATCAACCAAGCAAGCCATTAACTCAAACACCTCAAGATTGGGATGTTTAAAAAGAAAGAAATGAAGCATAAAAATAGAAAATGGGTGAATGCAAACCTCATATACAAACTTTGATTCAATTTTCCCATGTTCGGATGTGCACTCAAGATGCAGATAGTGCTCGATTGCTCCAAGATGCAAGGATTTGATGATTGGATTTAGGATATAAGGATTGTATGGATTGGATGATAGGATATGGTGCTGAAATTGGATATTATAACAATATGGATGTGCTAATAATAGATGGAGTTCTACATTATGGCATTATAAATGTATGAAAGTGGAGACAATTTGGCATAATGAGGATGCAAATGTGAAAAAATGGAGGATTTTCTATAAAATGAGGGGGGATTAAATAGGAGTTGGAAGGAGAGGAAGGGATGGGAGAATGCAACACTTGTCCAAGGATTGACATGTGTTTTCAAGAGGGACACATGTCACAAGGGGCTTGACAAGTGTCCTCAAGAGGGACACATGTCAAAAGGGGTTTGACATGTGTCCTTGAAGGACACATGTCCATTTTGGGAGGAAACCACCCAAAAGAAGATCAATTTCCTAATTTTAATGAAATTAGGGGATTATGTGTGTACACACACAAGTGAGGGGAGGTTAGGATAAGGTTAGTTAGGAGTGATAGTTTTGGTTAGAATCCAAGGTCAGATTGGAGGTTAGGTTAGAGGAGGGTTAGTTAGGTGGTTAAAAGTTAGGAGACATGTGTTCTAAATGGGATATTTGAATTTTATTAATTCAAATAAAGGGGAGGAAAAAGGGGAATTAATTAATTCAAGGAATTGGGAATGGAGGAATTAATTAATTAGATTAATTAATTCAAGGAATTGGAAAGGGGGAATTAATGATTAATTAATTCAAGGGATTGGGAGGGGGGAATTAGTTAATTAGATTAATTAATTCAAGGGGTTGGAAAGGGGGAATTAATTAATTAATTCAAGGATTTTGGTTAATCAATTAATTGGATTAATCAATTGGCTAATGGGGAATGGCTTCATTTAATTAAATTAATTTTTCCAAACATGATAGGATAGGAATTAAATTTGATTAAATTGATTAACCAAATTTAAGTGTCTACAATTATAATATGAATTGTGTTAAGGGACATTATATTCATTAAATTTTTATCATTTTTCAATTGATTATATTGGTTATATACTAAAATATGTTTTAAGTATGTAAGTGATATCATGACCAATAGTTGGAGGTTCTCAAAAAAATTCCTTCTTGTGAACTTTTCATGAAACCTAGACTTAGGCCAACAAGGGGACTAAGGTCTCAATGTAGGAAAATATGTTGAACTAGCTATTAACTTATTTTAGTTCACCACTCAAATAATCATGTATTATTTTGAAAATGTTACATCTATGTCTATATTAAAATATTCATTGGATAGAGACCTAGGGCATTCAAAATGAGGTCTTGGTCCTTTAAAATATTTCTCAAAATTTTGTAAGGAAAATAAGATTTTGTCTTGTGAGTTCTACTTGTCCAACTGATCTGGAGGTTTGGTTCATTTAGATTTCCCCACAAGGTTCGAACTAGTTGGAAGTCCTAACAAAAAGAGTAAAAATGAAGAAAATAACTAAATTAACCTTTTGCAAGAACTTGACATCCAATTGAACTTCCCCTCTCAAGTTATTAGGTCTAATTCACTTGGATTTTTGGACACCCAATTTCCATTTTAAGACAAATTTTAATGTTCACTAAAATTTGATGCCCATCAGATCTTGGTGTTCATTCAAACTGAACCTTTACAAAGCTAATGATCTAGGTCAATTAGAAATTTTTTTATTCCCCCTCATTGACATCATTCTAGCATCATTTATAGAGTTTCTTTAGCCATTTTAAATAGATCTTTCCAAGGCTACATTCTTAACTTGTCTAGTTACATTTTCTTGCAAGTATTCCAATGTTGTTCCATGATGTTGACATCCATCCCCCATTGTTGTCATCCATCCCAATAAATCTTAGTCTATGATTATATTATCCTTTTTTGACATCATTAGTGAAAGTTTCCATCCAAAATTGATACAGAAGGCTAAGGAGATTACCAAGTTTAGTTTTGCAAGTTTTCTTCATAGGCTCAGTTTTGAGTGACATTAGTGTAGGTCTAGTTTAGATTTTTTCTCTACTCAAAAGTCTAATTTCACTTTTAGGACTCGTAAATACACCAAAATATCTAATTTTTTACTATTAATATATTTCTAATTCTTGTGGCTACCAAATTTAAGTTGGATGACTAGGAATCCTTCTAAATACAAAGTGGCGCATTTTCACATAAGGAAGAAATGATATGCATATAATTTAATTTAGCTAGTTTCATAGGATTGAAAACCTTTTTTGAAAGCAAACGTAGCTGTCAAAACTATTCCAAATATCAAAAAGTATGAAGAAATGAAAGAACAAAGGCTAAGTATCAAATAAGTAAAATAAATGTTTATTTTTGAAAAAACTCAAAGCTTGAAACCTCTACCAAAGGCTAGCAAGGTTGTCACAACCACATGAAAGCTAACAAGGATTGTTTTGCTTTTTTTTTTAGTTTATCTTTGCTGCTTTGTTGACCTTTAAGTATTTTTTCTACTATTTTTTTGATTGTTTCTCCTAGTAGTTTCTAACATTAGCCTATTATAATGAGTAAATTCCTCATCAAATGTCATGAACTCATTAAACTGAATATTTTCATGAATTTATTAGCATAATAAGGAGAAATCCACAACATTGTGGAAGTGATATAATTGAGAGGTCTCATGATGTTCTTAGAGCACAACTTAATACAATCTTTGTCTACCCACACATCAGGAATAGAAACAATAAATCCCTATAAGAGATGCATTGAAATGAGAATTTTAAGATCTACTAAAAGGGTGACCTCCCCAACCCTACAATCCTACAACACAATTAGGGAAGGAGGAGAATAGGTCCATGAAGTTTCTTTACCAGGGGACATAGGGATGGGTTTTTGGGATGGGATATCCAAGGACCTAAATCTAGGGATGGTGAGGGAACAAAAATAAAATGACATTATTGGGGGGTGCTGATATACAAATTGATGCAAATCACTTCAAGGTGAAACTTGAAATATAACATTGTTGGCATTTGGCATTATAACAGACAAGGAGAGATTGTTGGCATTTCAATAAGGATATTGAGAAGGTTGTTGATGATTATGGATATAACTGATTAAGGATGTTTACTATCTTAATATTATTATTTTGTCATTGATGTCAAGAAATTGATTTTCTAATTCAGTATGATGTTGCCATATCTTGAGAAGTATGATTTGATGAGTATAAAGATGTCGGTAAAATACACAAAAAGAATATGATGAATAAGGGGAGAAATAAGTTATTCAATGGGCAACTATTACCAAGCTAGACAATGATGAGATCATGATGATTAGATTATTTTGATATCCTACATATGTTATTGATTGAAAGGTTAATACTATACTATGTTACCGAGCAAAGAACCTAGTCAGTAAACCCTAAGGTTATCGCTATCGGTTAATAAAGGTAGAATGTCTACCAAGTGAAGTTTAGTATTTACCAAGTTGCAACCGAGTAATAACAGAATACATTAAATGTTTACATGCATTATTTAATGAAGGAAGCTAATGAGCTGGCTATGATTAAATGATTGGTATGCTGTGAATGAAGTTTGTTAAAGAATCTATGGCAAAGGAAAATCAGCAGGAAGATCTACAACTTAGATTGAACCACAATACCCTAGCACAAGTTCCAAGAAATGTGTGCAAGTTCTGAGGTAGGGTAAAACATTTTCAGATCGAAGGATACATTGAAATTGGACAAAGTTTGAAGATCTGATGGCTATGATTGATCATGGGAAATGTGATCAAGGAGATTAAGCGGTTGGTGAATTGTTTATAAATAGGGAACTATTGATAAACAATGCATGCGGGCAAGTGTATGCACAGGGATGCTACATAGTGATTAGCGAGCATAGAAGCTTGAAGATTTGTGTTGAATAATAGAGTATAGAGCCCAGCAGATGGACAAGATTAGTTCTATTTCTATATTGTATTGAGCAAATAAGAATCTACTTTAGCATTTTAGATGTGAAGTTGCAGATAGGTTTTTATTACTGTTATTTAGTGAAGTGACAGAACATATCTTAACCGAGTGGACTTAATAGTCTTATTTGTAAAACCCTCCAGTAAGGTGACATTCTATTTGAGTGTTTGAAATCCTTTAACAAGGTCACTTCTAACAAGGTGAAGATCCTAACAGATCTGAGGGAAATCCCTTAACCGGGTCACATCTAGCAATGTGTTTTGTAATCTTTAATAGGATTTGCTTTTAACCTAGCATACTCTAGAAGAGTATATTTCTTAGTGGGTCCAAAATCTCACAGTGGTTTTTCCCTATTTGGGTTTCCACGTTAAATCTGGTTTTATGAGTGTTATGATGTTTATATGCTTTTGAGTTTGCATGTTTATCAGTTTTGGTTATATTATTGAAGTATATGTTACCAAGGTTGAACCTGATGTCATTATGGAAGATTAAGTTTGTATGATTCACCCCCCCCTCTCATCTTATTAGCTTGGCATCTGTACTTATCTTTAAGTATCAAAACTAACAAACATCTCTATGAGTGTCCTGTGGAAGGCAAAATAGTTTCTTGAAGTTAAAGGTTGTAATCAATATGTATTGACATGCACCATATAGAAAGTGACCCACCGACATCTCTGACATAGGTGATAGAGATAGTGGTGTTGTAGGAGGACATTTCCCTCAAGTTTCGAAGTCTCATAAATTTCCTTGAGAAAACATCTACAATAGTATCATAAGAAGAAAGAGGAACATGAGGCATCTCCTTGGAATGGGTCTCCTTACACAAGTAATCCAAAGAATAGAGAGAGGATAATGCTCTCAACATACCAACATGACTTGAAATGAAATCCTAAGAGAGGGGAAATAAAGAAATGGGAATAATCATTGGTGCTAGCTCCAACATAGAATTTAGGAAGGCTCACCACACACATAGGTGGATTCTCTTTATCCCCAATGAATCCCATGCAAGATAGGAATTGATAAATCTCTGGAGAAGATTGAGTGCATGGAGGGGAGAAAAGGATAATGTTGAAGGAAGGAACTAATGAATACTAAGAGGGGGGGGTGAATTAGTATACCAATAAATACTGAACTCAAACACTTAAATAGTTTAGCAGTAAACCTGTATAACAGTTTTACTAACAAACCGGTTAAGACAAATGCAAACCAAACAACAAATAAGGCATTCACCTAGAGAAGCACAATCACCATAACACAAAATATTTTGATGTGGAAACCTAAATGGGAAAAACCATGGTGAGATGAAAATCACAAGTAACTATCTACAGAATAGTAACCAGACTGGTTAAGGTCATACAATGTTCTTCACCATAACAGATCCTATTAGGAATCTCAATCTCTGTAAGGAGATAAGTCTGATTAAAGACTACCCTATGAGACGATTTCAGATCCATAGTTGTGAACCACCTTGTTAGAGGATTTACAAAGGCTTTGCCAGGCCTACCTGGTTAAGGGTTTCAAACTTGTCGAAGATGTGAGTATTCAACAAGTGAGTGATCTAAATACTAGCATAGTATTCTTGGTTAGATCCTTGATAGCTCATTGTTAATACATTTTAGCATTACTTTAGTCTTCAAAATCTCTACACTCTATTTGTTCACACAGACCTAAACTTCTTATGTGATCACACATACAGAAACCTTATCAACCACCTAAAAACCCTAACAACTACTAAAACCCTAGACATGATGTCCTTATAAAGGAATCTGATTTCATGTCGGTCCAATAGGATTACACTGCAATTTCCTAGGTTTAGTGCATCAAGACACATTTGGTAACATGACACAGAATCACCACCAAAGTGTCGGTGGATGATAACTCATCACAAAAATAATACTGGTTGGTAACTCATCATAGAGTAATACTGGTTCATACATTTACCTATTACCAGTTCACATATTTTAGCGATTACCGGTTTGTCAAAATGAAGACTAGGAAAAATGATAACAACCACTTTGTTCCTTCATACCGCTTTGGGATCCTCGAACCACTTGAGTCTTCATACTGCTTGAGGTCGGTAAACACTTTCTGCAAAACATCGATAGTCTAAAGACTATAATACATAATATTGATTGAGCATAACTCATACATACAAAAAGTGATCTCAAAGCAAGTGTGTGTCCATCAATGACAATCACAACATCATCATCAAAAATGCCAACAATCTCCCCCTTTGGCATTGATGGCAACACTTAGAAAAAATCTGACATCTAAGTGTTTTACAACAAAAATATGCCATAATCAAAATTACTCCCCCTAAGCATATACACTATCCCTTTTGTAGAAAATACAATGTTTACAACTCCCTTAAAGAGATAACATGAAAGCATACATGGCATTCACCAATATTTTTAATACAAAATACTACTCCCCCTTTGCCAACAATGACAAAGTATTGCAAAATAACCCCTATTTCTCATTATCATTAATATAATAAATGTTTATGACAATAATGAGTGAAAATTATCAAAAACTGATTTACTTCATGGATAAGGACCATGACTCAAGCAATGAGGTAGCAAACTCACTTTCCATTTGCA
This sequence comes from Cryptomeria japonica, assembly GCF_030272615.1. NCBI lineage: Eukaryota > Viridiplantae > Streptophyta > Pinopsida > Cupressales > Cupressaceae > Cryptomeria > Cryptomeria japonica. The sequence continues at coordinate 192,086,607 of NC_081408.1, forward strand.
TCTGGGATACCTGTTCCTCCATGGCATCCAAGGTACTCATCTCTTGAGTGACCATTAAGGCATCTAGATTGAGATATCACTTTTGAAGTATTTGTAGTCAAGGTAGTAGAACCAATTGAAGTTCTTGCAAATCTTGGGTTGGTTGGTGATCTCCAACTCTATTCTGGCAGTCTGGAGTTGAAACTCATGAATGGTTTGCGCATATGTGGTGAAGGAATCATAGGGCGTCTTGAAGGTGCATATATATACCTGCAAGTTAGATTGCATCTTTTCCTTCTGTGCAAGAACATCATCACAAAATAGATGGGGTTGGCTTATCTTACTGAGAAGTAGTTTCCCCTCATCCAGAGCATCTCTTATGTCCTTCTCCACATTCTAAAGTTTAGGCCAGAGCTCGTTTAATTTCTTCAGCAAGGCAGTGTTCAGTGCCTTTTGATGCTTCTTTTGTGCATTGGCTTCAGCAACATCTTCCAAGCATTATACCTAGTCCTCTACAACTATGCATAAAAGTTTCAGTTGGGCCAGAGAGGAATCAGTACTAGGGAGGTTGGTACCGGGAATCAAACTAGTAAGAGTTTCCACCACAGTTTGAATAACATCTTTCTCCTTCTTCCTCCTTAGCGCTTCCATTCACTCTTGGGAAAGCTTAATGATTTGCAGCAGCTCTGATTCATTCACAGATCAGAGGTCAATGGGACTGGAGATGTCAACCAATTTAGCTTGACCACTGGTTGCCTTTGGGGTCTCCACTTGTGTGCTCTTTGCTACTTCCTCCTTCTCTTTGGCTCTTTGCTTTTTCTCTTCAACCTTCCTTTGCTCCTCTACTTCTTTCTTTCTCTTTTCTTCTTCCTTCTTTCTATCTTCTTCTTTCTGCTTCTCTTCTTCTTTCTTCTTCTCCTCTTCCTATTTCTTCTTCTCCTCTTCCTTTTTTTTCTTCTCCTCTTCCTGTTTCCTTTTCTCTTCCTGTTTTCTCTTCTCCTCTTCCTGTTTCTTTTTCTCCTCTTCTTTTCTCTTCTCCTCTTCCTATTTCTTTTTCTCTTTTTCTTTTCTCTTCTCCTCCTCCTATTTCTTCTTCTCCTCTTCTGCTTGTTTCCTCTTCTCTTCTTCCTGATCTTTATCAGTCTTTTCCTTTGTTGTATCTAAAGTGACATTTTCACCATCCAAAGCATCAATGCCAATAGGATCCATTTGTTTAGTGACCGGTTCTCCTTCACTATCATACACCTCATCTGCTTTTCCAGTTTCTGGTTCTTGTTTAGCCTTCTTGTTGTCTTCTGATACTTGGTACAATCTTAGAGTGGCTTTGGCATGTGAGTGGGTATCTTTTACCACTTTAGGAACTTTCCCTTCCAGTAACAGGAGCCTTCTTCTTCTCATGAAGAAGAGGCCTTTGTATTTATCCATAACTTCATATAGCTCTAAATTTGACACATCAGGAAAATATTGCGCAAAAATTTCTTCTCTTATTTCCTATTCCTTTTCTATGGAAATGTGCCATTTGTTATCTAAAAAATTATATAAAGAATCTGGTGTCATAGATCTAATTTCTAATGGTGACTGGTCATTAATACATAAATATTGAATAACTTCCTGTTCAACTTCCTCCTTTTCATTGTCATTAAAATCATCAAAATGATCTATTAAATCACTTAGCACTTTTCTCCTAATATTCTTGATAGTTCTTTGACAATGTGTCAATGGTTTGTAAGAGGAAATGTCTATATCTATCAGTGCTAATGATGTTGGTTCATTGCTGGTTGTCTTTGTCTTCTTCCTCATTTGCCTAGTCTTTTTAGGTTGTACCTCAGGTTCTGTATCCTCAAAATCTGGTGAGGTGTTCTTAGTTTTCCACTTTCTTTCAAAGACCTTGGCAGGTACAACTTCCAGTTTCTTCTTTGTCGGTGACCGCTTGGTCACTTTAGGACTTGCTAAAGTAACTGGTGCCAATACTGATGGCACTGCCTTTCCTTTCTTCATTGAAGGTTCTTCAACTGATGTTACCCTCTCCAAGTAGGTGTTGGTTCTCTTCTTCTTTGATTTGCATGTCAACATCACCTCATATCCCATAGCCTCCACTTCTTCCTTTCTAGGCTCAACCACCTCCATTATGCACTCATATACTCTGATGATAAAGTAAATATCCTCTTCATACTTCTTGACAATATCGCCAGATATTCTCATCCTCTGGCTCATCTTGTGTCTGAACTCATCAAAGTATTTGTTCAATACTTTGGGATAATTGGTTCCTATTGCTTGGAGGATTTCTTTGATTTGCTTGGTAACTGGTTGGTCAACAGACCATTGTATATCACCGACTCCCAAAAAATAGCCTTGAAAGTAGAAAAACAATCCTACCAACAGTTGTCCAAATTTAAATCTTAAGGCATTGTCCTGTTTAATAGACTTCAGGTTCACCAAAATTTGTCTTTGTATACAGGTGCATAAATCAAATGAGGCATCTTCCATGATCATCCTATAGATGGCATTAACCACTGCAACATAGACAGAGTTAATTTTTCTAGCATAGAACGTCTAGTATCCTATCACCATACAAGCATACTTGACCAGATCATCCTTGATGATATTGATGGTCATTCCCCATTGGTTGCTCACAGAACTGGTGAGCTTGGTCATTTCCATCTTAATGACTTTCCTTAGGGTTGGCACTTCTCCAACATTACAGAAACTGGTGACGACATGAATCACTTCTAGTGTGATGTCATGTGTTTTCTCAAGATACATTTTGTCACCATGCACTCTGCTTAGAATGATGCAGATGTGATCTTCTATAAATTCTTAAAGAAAATAGACTGCATTGTGAAGTTTCTTTCTTTCCTAGGATGTTGTATTCCAGTTTGATCTTCTTGTCATTCCTGTAGAATAAACTTAACTGAGAATGGATCACTAGAGATCCTAGGTCTTCTATTTTGCAATTAATATAATCTAAAATACCTTCCTCAACTATAACACCAATGGGTATCTGGGATAGGGCATTGTATTTCACCTTCCGTTGGATGAAATCTACTAAATCAACAAGTGTACTAGAACTAGAGTGTGATGCAGAAGCCTTGGTAAATGGGTAGGCAAGAATTTCGATAAATACCTTCAAAAACCCATAATTTAGGGTTTGCAACTTTAGCTTCACCACACACTACTTCGGTTGTTGGATTACCGCTTTGTGTTATTCACCTGACTAATTGATATTATCTCTGGATTCTTCTTTCAAATTTTTTGAAATCTCTCTGAATCGTAAAACAAATCGCCTTTGGTTGCTCTGAACTTGAGAATTTCTTCACATGCTAATTGATAAGTGAAAATGACTTGAAAATACCATTTAAATGAATTCTTCACCTACCATAATAAATGCTCCACCATTAGGGTGTAAACCCTAATTTGCCTTTTACTATTTCTGTTCTTCTGCCAATTGACAGGTATTGCATACCAGTTAAGGTCTTTTACCGATATAAACTAGGGGTTCAAAACATTTCACTGATTTGCTCCCCCTAAGCTTTTATGAAGCTTAGTTTGTTAGTTCAGCGACTTCCACACTAGGTGTAGAAACTGGTTCTTCTTGTGATACTTCTTCAGGTTTCTTCTTCCATGTTGTCTTCATATCTTGTTGAATAGTTTCAACATCAATCTTTCCTTTCGGAGTGACCGGTATATCATCTGATATGTTCTTTCTCATTCTGCAAGTTTTGGCAAGATGTCTCAGTTTGTTGCAATGATAGCATACCACTCCAGGTGTTCTCCATGGTCCATTATTCATTCTACCATTCTTATTCCTACATGTTGCAGTAGTGTGACTGCTACCATGACAAATCAAACAGGTTTCTCTCCAACCGATTACTACTTGATAGCCACCAGCACCTGACTGATGGTCATAGGCACATACCAGTTTGGATTCTGGTTCACAAAGGATTTAGGAAAAACTCCTTGACTCCTTTGAGGATATCTTCTAGTGTTGTGTATAATAGACCTGCACTCAAATACTCTATGCCCAAACTTGTTTCATGCATAACAGTTACCATTGAATCTATTGGATCTAGGCTTATTGTTTAGAAAGTAGGGAAAATTATTGTAAGCCTTACTTCTACATACATTGGTAGTATGTCCTTCCTTGAGACAATTAAAGAAAACAGGTTTGAACATTTGCTTACCTTTATCCTTTGGTGCTAGCTGCTTCTTTGATGCTCCATCTTTTGTTTCAGAGGTCTCACCTTCCTCATAACCAGAAAAACCAAGTCCAGTGGTATTCTTTATCGGTTTTGCCGATTCAAGCTTTTGTTCTAGCTTAACAATGCTCTTATTGAATTTGGCAAGTATTTCCTTTGACTCAGTGAGTTCTTTGGAAATAGCAGCATTGGATTTCTTCAAGGTTGCATTCTCAGAAATAGCCATGTTTAGTTCACCTTTCATTTCTTCTTTTTCCACTTTACTCTCTTGGAGATGAGCGGTAAGTGCACTAATTTCTTTCTTTAGCTTGGAGATCTCATGATCTTTGTCTTTTACCAGATCTTCATCTTTTCTCCGCTTCTCAAGCTCTTGACACATTCTGATAGTCAGTCCTTCTAGTTCCCTTCTTAGGTTAGCATTAGATTCATTTAGTTTTTCAACTTCTTCAACTAGGTCTTCCATGTCTGCTTCATCAGAAGAACTATTTTCAGTAAGCTTCATCAGTTTCTCAGCATGCTCTCTTCTCTTTGCTAGAGAGGCTTTATATTTGACTTTGACTTCATCAAAGGCTTTCTCAGTCTGAGTGAGATGATGAGTAAGTTCCCTCATAGTGTATTCCCCCATATCTCCTTCTAAGTGGTTAAAATTATAGAAAGGTTGGCTCTAATACCAATTGATGAATACTAAGAGGGGGGGTGAATTAGTATACCAATAAATACTAAACTCAAACACTTAAACAATTTAGCAATAAACCTACATAACAGTTTTACTAACAAACTGGTTAAGACAAATGCAAACCAAACAACAAATAAGGCTTTGACCCATAGAATCACAATCACCATAACATAAGAGATTTTGATGTGGAAACCCAAATGGGAAAAACCACGGTGAGATAAAACTCATGAGTAACTATCTGCAGAATAGTAACCAGACCGGTTAAGGTCATACAATGTTCTTCACCAGAACAAATCCTATTAGGAATCTCAATCTCTGTTAGGAGATAAGTCCGATTAAAGACTACCTTGTGAGAGGATTTTAGATCCACAGTTGTGAACCACCTTGTTAGAGGATTTACAAAGGTTTTGCCAGGCCTACTTGGTTAAGGGTTTCAAACTTATCAAATATGTGAGTAATCAACAAGTGAGTGATCTAAATACTAGCACAGTATGCTTGGTTAGATCCTTGATAGCTCATTATTATTGCATTTCAGCATTACTTCAATCTTTAAAATCTCCACACTCTGTTTCTTCACACGGACCTAAACTTCTTCTGTGAATGCACATACAAAAACCTCATCAAACACCTAAAAACCCTAACAACCACTAAAACCCTAGACATGATGTCCTTATAACGGAATTTGATTTCATGTCAGTCCAATAGGATTACATTGCAAGTTCCTAGGTTCAGTGCATCTGGACGCATTTGGTAACACGACACATAATCACTGCCAAAGTGTCAGTGGATGATAACTCATCACAAAAATAATACCGATTGGTAACTCATCACAGAGTAATACCAGCTCATACATTTACCTATTACCGGTTCACATATTTTACCGATTACCAGTTTGTGAAAATGAAGACTAGGAAAAATGATAACAACCACTTTGTTCCCTCATACCACTTTGGGATCCTCGAACCACTTGAGTCTTCATACCGCTTGAGATCAGTAAATACTTTCTACAAAATACCGATAGTCTAAAGACTATAATACATAATACCGGTTGGAACAAATACCAGTTGAGCATTACTCATACATACAAAAAGTGATCTCAAAGCAAGCGTGTGTCCATCAATGACAATCACAACATCATCATCACAAATGCCAATAGGAACCCCTTACATAGACCAATAATTGCAGTGAGAAGGTTTAAACATGCACAAGAGCTATAGGGGGACACTCAACAAACTAGCCTCAAATAGCATGTCCACTAGCAATTCCTCATCATTCTCAATATCTTCAAAGGATTCGTGTCATTCGCATACATGTAGCTCCACCCATTTAAATACTCATCTTGTCATCCATACAACTTTATGCATACAAAAAGCTTCCAATAAAATGTTAATGAGCTTTTCGTCATCCTCCTCAACTTTTTCACCTATTTCCATGTTTATAGTGTGTTTCCCATCACCTTCACCATCCTTTGAATTTCTCTCATCGTCACCTCCTCAAGAGGAATCACAATTTCAATCAAGCCAATGTAGGAAGGTCACTACTAGGACTTTTTCCATGTTAGTTAATGAGTTTTTGGAGTGAATTTTTTTTGTTGTATGGATGACCTGTAAAATTCTAAAGTTTAGCACCTAAAAGCATGTCTATTAAATTAGTATTTTGCAAGGCAAGATTTTCACTTTTCATTTTTAATTTGATGGTTTATTCATGATCTAATTGAAAACTATTAGGAAATTAAGATATGTTCCTACATACTCCACCTTATTTACTAATAGTAGTAGACACCTAAAAATGTCTCATTATTTCTACACTAATTATTCATCTATTTAATTAAGGAATTCTTTAATTATTTGATTGAATTAAATATTTCTTCTGATCAGAATATTTAACATTTCTAATTATTGAATTTCTAGCATTTCATCATTTAATCAGTTAACCCTTTTCCAAATATTAATTAAATATCAATTATTTAATTAATTGCGACATTTTCCTTAGTTAAATAATCTTTATTATTTAATTAATTCAATTTCCTATGATTAAATAATTTCATTTCAATTATTTCATTAGTTAATTTAATTCTTCCAAATCCCCAAATTCTAATTCCAAATAATTCCATCTAATTTCAATCATTTTTTCCCAAATTTGAATTTCACTTAATTTCAATTAATTTCATTTCTTTCAAAATCATATTTCACCAAATTTGAATTTTAGTTAATTTCATGTGCATTTCCATATTTGAAAGTCCAAATTCAAATCCAAATTGAAAATGAAAATGAAATTCAATTTCAAAATCCTACATCACCTGCTAAAATCAGAACTGGTTGATCAAATTAGCTATCTAATTAGTTAACTCAGTTAACTCCTCAATCTCCCATTTTCACTCAAAATCAACTTTTTATGACTAATCAATCATTCCAGTCTTCTAACCCTTCTAATGAGTCATCTCCTCAATCAAGTAAGTCTTCTAATCAATCAATTTAGTTAACTAACTAGTCTATTCAATTCACTAGCCAATCTATTGAGTTCACTCTCCAATTTATTGAGTTCACTCTCCAATCAATTGAGTTGACTCCTTAATCTAATGAGTTAACAGATCAATCAATTTTAGTTGTCCATCAATCAACACTTGAGTTCAAATTATTGTTGGAATATGATGAAGCAGTGACAAAGTATGTTGTCATCGATGTCAATATGTGCTCAAGTAGATACACTGGTATGCACTAGTATGAAGATTGGAAGCGATTTTGGTCAACCAGGATGGAGTGGACTGGTGTTGGGGTTCACTAAGTGTTACTACAGGTTGGTAGTTTTTGTTTAGTTTTAGGGTTTCTGGTATGATCTATGCAGTGCAACCAATGGTGTTTTGTGAATGTTAAGAATAAGGATCAGGATGCCACATAAGTTGTGTGCATGTGAAGGATTTCCCTGAGGATTTTGCACGTGGAGATCGAATGCATTGAATGCCTACCTTGTGAATGTGCAATTTTATGAGTGGTGTATGAAGAGCGCATGATGGGTTACCATTTTCTAGATGCGGTGAAGATTGGATGATGCAGAGTGACTTGTGATTGATTTAAGATTGTTTTATTCTATGCAAAGTGTTTGGACGATCAAGATTGGACCGCTTTTAATTGTAAACCTAAAATACTTAGGGTTTAGGGTTTATGTTACCAACCTAATTCTTGTCTATAAGGTCGATGAGTTTTGATATTGTTGTTGTTGGCAAATGTTTTTTTTGTGTCTGCATGTTGAGATTCTTGCAAAACTAGAGTGTGATTGCAGAAGAGAGGAGATGAAAAGGATCCGCCTTAGCAAGTAGTGTTGTTATCAGATCAAAGCTTTACCTGTTGACTTCTAATCATTTCAACAAAAGGAAAATCCCTTGACTGGGTAGCTTTAATAGACTTTTTGTAAATCCTCTAACCAGGTGACTCAAGTTTATTGAGTTCTTTAAATCATCTAGCGAGGTAACCTTTAACAGGGTATATAGCCATCCCTTAACTGGGTGATCTTTAATAGGATCGGTTCCTAGCAGAACCTTATTATGAAGTCTTTAACTGGACTAGGCTCCTAATAGAGCGAGCTTCAAAAGAGTTCAAAACAAGCTTGTGGGTATTCATCCCCACCATGGTTTTTCCCATTTAGGTTTCCACATGAAAAAATTGTGTGTCATGAGTTGTGCATTTTTCATGTGATGATTCAGTATTCTTGTTTAAGTGATTATGCATGCAAAGCTAATGGTTATGGTATTACTGATACAACACATGCATATGTATATGGGTGAAGTGGCTATCAAGTGTTGAATGGTATTTGAAGTATTCATTTTTACTAGTTTAAGTTGTTTGAAGTCTTACTATGTTTAACCGGTATTGCCATGGTTAAGTTCATTATGAAGACAACCAGTTAGCAATGTTTTAACTTGATAAGTTGTGGAGAAGTTTTTGTATGTACTAGTTCACCCCCCCTCTCAGTACCAGTTAGGGTATTTATTGTTCATCATTATTCATCAATTGGTATTAGAGAAACTTCAAGTCCTCAATGATATAAGCTTAACCGCTTGAGGTAAAATATCTTTCTTTAATGATGAAGAGGGAAGGTCCTAAGTTCAATAGAGATAACTTCAAAATATGAAAGGACAGAATGAAGATCTATATCAAGAGTTTGGGTGCTCAACATTGGAGCTTTTTTGAGAATGCCTATGTAATCCCCACTGGCACTCTAATCGATGATTATAAAAGAGAGATTCAATAAAATGGGAAAGTCTTGGAAGCCCTTATTAACAGTTTGTCTGATATTGAGTTCATTGATGTACAAGGTAAGGACACTCCTAACGATGTATGGGACACATTGGAAACTATTTATGGTAGTGATGAGCATGTCAAGCAAGCTAAGGAAGAGAACCTTAGAGGAAAATTTGAAGACATGAGGATGGTTGAAGGTGATACCATTTAGCAATATGGCATAAGGATCAAGACTGTTGTTGGAGATATCAAGAGCACTAGTGGAACAATTGATGATGCCACCATTGTTAGTAAAGTTTTGAGATTACTATTACTGGTCTATGCAATCAGAGTTGCTTCTATTCAGGAGCTAAGGTCTATTGAAAAAACCAAGGTATCCTTAGACTCTATCTTTGCAAAGTTGACTGCATATGAGTTGAATAGCTATGATCGTAGTGTTCCGAAGACTGAGTCAACCTTTAGAGCATCTGCTGCACCAACCAGAAAAGGAAAAGAAGTAAGTACCAGTTATGAATCCAGGAAATGCAGAGATATGGATGATGAAGAGATTCTAATGGAGTGTTAAGCTCTTCTTGCCAAGAGACTTCCAAAAGGCACTAGAAAATACAGAGGTAAGCTTCCTTTAAAATGTTTTTCCTGCAATAAGATAGGACATATAGTTGTTAAGTGTCCTAACAATGACAATAAGGATAAACTAGAGAGGTTTAGAAAGTATAAAGGAGGAAATAGAAGAAATTGTGTTGTTGCAGTGGATGAAGGTGTTACTGATGAAGAATATGAGGATGAAGAGAATGAGGACATAGTGTTTGTAGCTGTAAAGGAAGAAGTGTCTGACAAGAAAGAACTTGTCTCTCGTATTGACAACTCTAATGAGTGGATTATTGATAGTGGTTGTTCTCACCACATGACTGGTGACCGAGGAAAGTTTTTGTCTCTAAAAAAATATGATGGAGATATTGTCAAATTTGGCAATGATGCACCTTCCTTGGAAAAAGGTAAAGGATCCATCTCATTGAATGGAAAGAGTAGTGCGGATGATGTCTACTAGGTAGAAGGTCTTAAGAAAAACCTTTGGAGTGTTTCTTAGCTAAATGACAAAGGACTCATTCTAGAGTTCAAAGGTGGAGTTTGTAGTATAATTGGAAAGAGTGGTGATGTTATTGCCACTGGTAAGCAGACTAGAGGTAACTTGTTTCAGTTGAATGTCAAGATTAGTTTGTGTCTGATGGCAAAGTTTGATGACAGTTGGATATGGCATAGGAGACTTTGTCATATGAACTTTGATAATATTGTAAAGGCTAGTAAGATCAAGGTAGTAAGAGGATTGCCTTTTCTAAACAAACTAGAGAATGCTTTATGTAGAGAATGTCAACTTGGGAAGATGTCTTCCTCAACATTCAAAGCTAAGTCTTTTTCAGCAGAGAACATACTTGATCTTGTGCACACCAATCTGTGTGGTCCTATGAAAACAAGAAGTATTCAAGGAGATCGGTATTTCATGATCTTACCAATGACTGCTCAAGAATGATGTGGGTCACATTCTTGAAAGACAAGTCTGAGGTGTTTGGAAAGTTCAAAGCCTTTAGAGAATTAGTTGAGAAGGAGAGCGGTAGAAGAATAAAGTGTCTTAGAACCAATCAAGGAGTTGAATTCACTTCTGATGAATTCAATAAGTAATGTGAAGAGAACAACATCAAGAGGTAGTTGTCTACCCCAAGGACACTACAATAGAATGGCATAGCAGAAAGAAATAACAAGACTATAGTTGAAGTGGCCAGAACTATGCAGAACCAAGGAAAGGTTGCTCACACTTTTTGGAGAGAAGCAGTGAGCACTGCAGTCTATATTATGAACTGGGTACTCATCAAGAAAGGTAAAGATAAAACCCCTTATGAGTATTGGATTGGGAAGCCTCCCACTCTGATTTACTTTAAAGTATTTGGTAGTAAGTGTTACATCAAGAGACTCAAGCATCTGAGAAAGTTTGATGCTAAATGTGATGAAGGAATATTTCTAGGATATTCCACTAAGAGCAAAGCTCTCAAGTGCTACAATAATAGGACTTAGAAAATTGTTGAGAGTATCAATGTCAGGGTTGATGAATCCCGTGATGATCCTGAGGAAACCTATAGCGAGAAAGTGGAAGATGAACCGGGTGTAGCGTTGCAGGAACTGGTTAAGAAAGAAACAAGTAAAGACCTCAGTGTTCCTATACTGGTAGAAGCTGCAGTAGGTGAAGAAGAAGATGGAGATGAAGAAGAAGAGGAAAAGCAAGTAGAACCATCTAGAGTCATTTCTAGATATGTGAAACTACATCATGACCTGAAGCAGATTATAGGAGATAAAGATGCAGGGATACTCACAAGAAGAAAGGTGAAAGAGAACTCTTGCATGATTTCTGAATTTGAGCCTAAGACCACTATGGAGGCACTTACCGATGAAGACTAGATAAAGGCAATGGAAGAGGAGCTGGAACATATAGAAAATAATGCAAAATGGTCCTTGGTACCCAGACTAGAACACAAGAATGTAATAGGTCCCAAATGGGTCTTTAGGAATAAGCTGAATGAAGAAGGCACAGTTGTAAGGAACAAGGCAAGACTTATATGCAAGGGATATGCTCAGGAAGAGAGAGAAGACTATGGAGAAACCTTTTCTCCTATGGCTAGATTGGAAGGTGTCTGAATGCTACTTGCATTTGTAGCATTCAAGGGATTTAAGGTATACCAGATGGATGTGAAGTCTACATTCTTAAATGGAATCCTAAAAGAGGAAGTGTATATTGAGCAACCAGATGGGTTTGCCTTATCAGAAGATAGTAACATGGTGTGTAGATTACATAAGGCCCTATATGGATTGAAACAAGCACCAAGGGCATGGTATGAATGGTTACAATCTCATCTTGTGAAAATAGGATTTTAGAGAACAAGTGAGGACAGTAACATATACCTGAAATCTGAAGGTGATCAGATTTTGATCTGTGATGTGTTTGTAGATGAAATGAGCCATGCAATTGCAGATGAAATGAAGAAAGAGTTTGAGATGTCTCTTAATGGAGAGATAAATTTCTTCATTGGTCTACAAATTAAGTAGATGAAAGAAGGAATCTTCATTACCCAGTCCAAGTATGTCAAAGACGTATTGAAGACCTTTGGCATGGAGGAGATAAAACCGGTTGGTACATTGATGGTGACCAACTGTAAATTGACTAAGGAGGATGATTCAACATTGGTGAATGAGAAGGAGTACCAGTCAATGATTGGTAAGCTATGCTATGTGGTGCACAACAGACCAGATATTGCTCATGTAGTGGGCATAGTAGCTCATTTTCAGAAAAGTCCAAGAGAATCCCACTTGGTAGCGGTAAAGAGAATTCTTAGATACCTAAAAGGGACTATCGACTATGGATTGTGGTATCCATACAATGGTGATTTTAATCTCAAAGTGTTTACCGATGCACATTGGGCAGGTAATGTGGATGATCGGAAGAGCACAACTAGTGGAGCATTCTTCCTTGGTGGAAGACTAGTCTCCTGGACAAGCAAGAAGCAGAGCTATATTTTTTCAATCTACAACTAAAGCATAATATGTGGCAACATTTATGAACTCCACTCAGGCAATATGGATGAAGCATGTACTGAATGGCTTCAAAGTGCTTATATCTGAACTAGTGAGTATTTTTTGTGATAATACTAGTGCAATCAATATTTCCAAAAATCTGGTATTGCATGCTAGAACTAAGCATATTGAGCTTAAGTATCATTTCTTGAGAGAGAAGGTTCAAAACAAAGAGGTTGTATTAGAACATTTTTCCAGTAAAGAGTAGCCAACAGATATATTCACTAAGCCCTTACCGAAGACTACATTTACCTATTTGAGGGGTGAATTAGGGGTTCTACCCCTTCATGAAGTAAACTAAAAAGTTGTGTGTTCCACATCAGTCAGGTATCACAGTGATAAATCTTACAAGGTTGATGTGTTGAAGGATGCTACTCCATAGGGGGAGCAGCATAGTGGAGTATGGAAGCTTGTGCCTCCACTTTTGCATTGTTGTCAAAGGGGGAGAAGATATATGATAGGGGAGAAGATATCTGATGATGAAGATATATTGAAGAGTACACACTAACTAGTCCAGATGGTGGTGGTTGTGACCTTTGAACCAATATATGCTATTGAGAATGGTACAAATACTGAGAAATGATACACTAAGTATTGCCATCAATGCCAAAGGGGGAGATTGTTGGCATATGATGAAGCGGTGACAAAGAATGTTGTCATTGATGTCAATATGTGCTCAAGCAGGCACACTGGTATGCGACGACATGAAGATTGGAAGCGGTTTTGGTCAACCAAGATGGAGTGGACCATTGTTAGGGTTACTTAAGTGTTACTACCGGTTGGTAGTCTCTATTCAGTTTTAGGGTTTCTGGTATGATTTGTGCGGTGCAACCGATGGTGTTTTGTGAACGTTAAGAATAAGGATCAGGATGTCACGTCAGTTGTGTGCACGTGAAGGATTTCCTTGAGGATTTTGTGTGTCCTTGAGGATTTTTTGAATTGAGATTGAATGCATTGAATGCCTACCTCAGGAATGTGCGATTTTCCAGAGTGGTGTATGAAGAGCGCATGATGGGTTACTATTTTCTAGATGTGGTGAAGATCAGATGATGCAGAGTGACTTGTGATATGTTTAAGATTGTTTTATTCTATGCAAAGTGTTTGGATGGTCAAGATTGGACTGCTTGTAATTGTAAACCTAAAATACTTAGGGTTTAGGGTTTATGTTACCGACCTAATTCTTGTCTATAAGGTCGATGAGTTTTGATATTGTTGTTGTTGGCAAATATTGTTTTTGTGTCTGCATGTTGAGATTCTTGCCAAACCAAAGTGTGAAACCTGCAGAGTGTGATTACAGAGGAGAGGAGCTAAAAAGGATCTACCTTAGCAAGTAGTGTTGTTATCAAATCAAAGTTTTACCTGTTGACTTCTAATCATTTCAACAGAAGGAAAATTCATTGACTGGGTAGCTTTAATAGGCTTGTTGTAAATCATCTAACGAGGTGACTTAAGTTCATTGAGTTCTTTAAATCCTCTAGCGAGGTAACCTTTAATAGGGTTTCAACCTTTAACAGGGTATATAGCCATCCCTTAATCGGGTGATCTTTAACAAGATCGGTTCCCAACATAACCTTATTGTAAAGTCTTTAACTGGACTAGGCTCCTAATAGAGTGAGCTTCAAAAGAGTTCAAAACAATCTTGTGGGTATTCATCCCCATCATGGTTTTTCGCATTTGGTTTTCCACGTGAAAAATCTGTGTGTCATGAGTTGTGCATTTTTCATGTGATGATTCAATATTCTTATTTAAGATATTATGCATACAAAGCTAATGGTTATGGTATTACCGATATAACACATGCATATGCATATGAGTGAAGTAGTTATCAAGTGCTGAATGATATTTGAAGTATTCAATTTTATCGGTTTAAGTTGTCTAAAGTCTTACTGTGTTTAACCGGTATTGCCATGGTTAAGTTTAGTAATGAAAACAATCAGTTAGCATCGTTTTAACTTGATAAGTTATGGAGAAGTTTTTGTATGTAATGATTCACCCTCCCCTCTTAGTACCAGTTAGGGTATTTTTTGTTCATCATTATTCATCAATTATCACCTCTTTTGTGTTGAAAATCTATAAATTCAATCTCATCTCATCATTTTCAATCTAGCATTCAACATTTAGAGTCCAGAATAGAGAATCATAGTCTTCAAACAATTGTCTAATCTATGTAGGAATTCTAGTGCAACACCTGAGAGCCACCTACAAGCACAGTTCAGAGAAGAACAATGGAAGCAAATATGTAGGATGAGGGAGTATTTATTTGAATTTATTTCTCATTTTGTATTGGTTTTTATTGATTATGTTTGATGTTTGTTAATTAGTTGAGAACTGGTGATTCATTCTTATTTGCTAATTAGCTTAATACATATGACATTCAGGCATGAAAACAATTGGTGAACCCGACATGAAGAAATGCTAACCTTCTTTTGATGTTTTTGATTGATTTTATAGATCTGTACGTGCATAGAAAACCAGAATCTGCAATTGATCAAATAAAAATTTGCAATTGCAATCAAAATCCATTGCAATTTATAGTAAAATCTGTTGCAATTGCTAAAATGCTCCGCAATTTCTCAAGAAAGGAAAAAAATAAATATTTTTTGTCATTTCTTAATAAGTTGATCTTGTGCACCTAACCCATAAAAAAATTTCAATTTTGGAAATTTTCATTTTTTGCATAAAATGTGTCTAATCCAATGGCAGGAAAGGTAACCTTCAAAATCTCACATGCAAAGAGGGCAAGACAACATAGGAGAGAAGATAAAGCATACCAAAGACTCCTAAAAGTAGAAAGAGAGCTTTGTGAAATTGAAGAACAAGAAGAAATCACCCAATACCATAGAAGCATCCACCGATTCATTGCCAAATACAAATTTTATGATGACATTGATGTGATGTCTCATGTGATTTGAGATAACATCATTGTAGAATAAAATCTCTATCTTTTGTCTTTTGTTGTTGTTTATATAATTTTTAAAAATTTTTTTTGCATTTAACTGATGAGCAATTGACCTAGTATTGCTACGCAATTGTTTGGACATCAATTCACAATTTCTATCATAGTAATTCACAATTGATATCATATCAATTCGCAATTGATCAGATATTAGTTCACAATTGCTCAGTAGTTAGTTCACAATTGCAATTTTAGGTTTTTTACATTCTGTCTTTATTTAGTTCTGGTTTTTATCAGGATTTCTCTCCATTTGTGAAAATACAGAGCTCTGTAACTGAGAAAATTAGGCTGGATACCCCACCATATGTATACTAATGTTATTTTCTCTGCAGGGTTAGAGTAGAGAACTTCTTTTGGTTCTTTTAAAAAGAACAAAATCAAATTATTTCCTATTCTTTCACAAATTGCTATGAAAGTTAAAAATGAACACCATGCCTGTGTGGAGCAACATCTCCACTTAGAATAGAAAATCATTGCAATGGAAGGATAGAAAAGAACTTTTTTTTTTGTATCTTTGAAGGGATAGGTATTATGCTCTCCCCTTTAATGGGTGATTAGAAAACTAGACTTTTTTCTTTCATGCTTTCAATAACTTTTTGTACTTACATCCTTTAGAAGGCCTGCCCTCCCAAGTTGCCCTTAGGGCGCCATTAAGGTTGATGAGAGGGGAACGGCCTAAGTGGCAATGACTAAAGCCAAGTAATCCAAGCCACTATAAATAAATGTGTATGTGATGAAAATCATATGCAACGAGTGTTACATGTTGTCACAACAACATTATGCTTCCCTCAGTGCCTATACAATATGTTAAAATTTATAGAGTGTAACCTCTACAAAATGGGAGACCTCCCTCAATGGAGTGTAAAACGTTGTTGATTGTGACCACTTGAATGAAACCCTTTCTAAATACCTTAGAAATTAGAAGCCCAACTGAGTCAGTAACCAGACACTTGGATTATCATAGTGCAAGGGTGGGGAAGATTCCACCCCCAAGAAACTCACCATATATCTCCCAAGATAACGGTCCAACTGAGAAGCAATCTTCATTGGTCTAATTTATGGAAAAAGGCAAAAAAATGGGCGTACCCTAGGGTGTGACAGGGTTGTTTGAGCTGACAGAGTATCAAGATGTGGGTTGTGGTAATACTTATTACCTTTTGACCATTAGGAGAGTCTGTTTGATGTGTTATCGATTGACCAATTACAATTAAAACAAAATGGGGTTTTGAAAAAGACTCCAACACTCATGAGAATTTGAAAAAGTTATTTAAACAAGTATTCTTTATGTGTTATTATTCTTTTTGATGTGTCTGCTATATCCTTTGCTACATTTCACCAAATTCAAATATTTTAGAAAATGCCAAAAAACAAAGTGGAATCTCAACCAGGCTTAACAAAAAACATCAAAAAGATCAAATCCCTCAACAAAGTCAAGTTTCAACATCAACATCAAATCAAAACTTTTGCAACATTCGAGAAATGGAGAAAACATCTTACATGTTGTGAAATTAGGTCCAAACCAATCAAGAAAACATCATGGACTATCGTTACTCATTCCATAGGGAAGGTGAAGAATTCATCCCTTCCATTCCTATTCCAGCACCATCCATAGAAACCTTAGCTCGACAAATTAATACTTTGCAACAACAAATGAGAGACATGACTAGTCCTAGCAACCATAGGGGCTAGTTAGAAAATATGATGAGGGAGGTGATAACCATGAGGGAATCATTATTAGGCCAACCTTCTTCTTCTTGTGAGACCATTCAAACATGCCAACCTTAATTCTTCAACAAAATAACTCCTACCTTAGTTCAACCAACATTGGAGTCATGTCAACCTTCTTTCAACCCAACATATCTATCATACCAATCATATCAACCCAACATTCAAAGTACCTCTTTCAACCAAAATCAAACCCCTTTCAGCCAAAACCAAACCTTTTTCAACCAAAATCAAACCTCTTTCAACCAAAATCAAACCCCATTCAACCAAAGTCCAAATCAAAATTCACACCAACCCAACATTCAAATCTCTTTCAACCAAAATCAAACCCCTTTCAACCAAATTCCAAATCTAAATTCATTCAACCAAAATCAAACCCCTTTCACCCAAAATCATACTCCTTTCAACCAAAATCAAATCCCTTTCAACCAAAGTTCAAATCAACCATATCTATTTACCATTTCATCATCCCCTAAAGTCACACAAGACCAATCCATGCCATCTCTATCCAATAACACAATCTCCCAAGGGCTATCCATCGTATAAATCCAATCTAATTCAAGTCATGATTCAGAGGATGTCATTCAAAATCCTTCCTCATCATGCCAAAGTGTTGGAACCTTCAAAAAATATCCCATGCAAAATCCTCCATTTCAGGAGGACAATCCAAAATTGAAATAAAGCAATCATGAAATAAATCAAGATAAAGAAGAAACCCTTTCATCCTACCCAATTTTTGATGAAGACTCCACCTATCAAGAATCTTATTATGATCCCCTCATCCTTTTCATTCCACTCATAATAACAGACTTGTTTCTCAAGAGAAAGATGTTCTTTCATGTCCTATCCAGCATCCACCTCTCAAGCAAGATCCAGACATCCCTTCCATCCTTTCTAATAATCTCTTTCCAAGTCAAGATCAAAGCATCCCTTCACCTTCATGTCCTAAACACGATCCCATTATTTCTCTAGATCCTGATCAAGATCCCTCTTTCCCTTCATTTCCATGTCATAATCCTCCATTTCTCTCACAAGATTCCCTCTCAAATGAATCTACCAATTCTACTAGTCTTTCTCATGATCTCAATGTCTTTATACAAGTTGTTCATGAACCCCTTACCAATGGAATCACCAATCCAGATCATACTGCACAAGACAACTTGTCAACAATTGTATGTGCACCATAATCAAATGCCAATGTGGTGACAAAAACAAGCATAACACCAGCTAATGTGATCAACACCTGGTTGGCCTCATCATACTCTTCAAGTGCATCAATAAAAACAAGCATAACACCTACTCATGTCACAAATTCGAAACCAAAATCTATTTTCCTTATACACCCACACTTGAAAGACTGGGGGCAAGAAGATCTATCATAGCTGAATTGGTTTGAAAATAAGGAGGTTCTAACAAAAACCATACATGAAAGACACCCAGCTGAATATCCTATTGAAAAAGACAAGTTCATCCAGCTCTTCAAACAAAGACCAATGAATTATCTACACAAAATTCATGATGACTCAATAACAACATGCACCTAAAAAGATATTACATCTAAGGGTTGGGTTCATTTGAATTTTTAGTACTGAATTTGCATATTTCTTTACTACATTACATATCTTCATTTCAGAGAGTATCATAGCTGCTTGCATATCACCATTGCATAACATATAGCTACATATCATTATTGCTTTCTCATATAGCTGCATCAATAAAAACATGATAATTTTTTGAGTCATTCACCTGTCTACACTGAAAGGAACGAAGGTTGTCTCATTTCCTAGATACTTGTTCATGAAGTCTTTAGGAGGCCTTTAGTCATTCATCTTCAATTCCGCCTTTGATTAAGCTTTATCCTTGGTTGGGTAGAAGTTTTACTATCAAGTCTTGTTACGCAAAATCTATCAATTGTTATATCTCATACATTAATCAAAAGATCTAAGTCCTTATAGATACCTAGTTGGTCATGTGGCTAGTGAAAAATCCAATATTTTGCTTCAGTGCTGCTGTAATTGTCATAACCAAGTAGGTTTCATTACTTACAAGTCAAGGAAAGAAAATAAAAGAAAAAAGTGTTATGTCGATATCCATCTCAAAGAAAAAAGAGAAAAGATATATAACTAAAATATCATGCATACAAGTGCAAAAAAAATATTGACTATGAGAACATGTGAATAACTCCATCAGGGCTATGGATGCATGCTAGCAATGGAGAAATATTCGAGAGATTATAGTGTATAACCTCGTCAGAGCCCTAAAATCTTGCTAGCAGCCAGACTCTATCCAGGATGCTTTTGAAGTTAGAATAACTTACGTATCTAGCCACATAGGATTCCAAGGGTCTTTAATGGTTATAAGAGTCAAAATGAATTCATTTGCACATACATGGTCAAAAAGAAGATCAAAGTTTCAAGAATTGGTGGAGAAGTTTTTCGCGCCTCCATTGATAAATCTTGGTTACATAGTGTGTTAGTTTGGATGGTTTAAGGTTTTCTAAGAATGGATTGAACTCCTATCTCTGAAATGTTTCCTACCTTTGATTCAATTAATGCATTTCAAAATGAAGAACACACACAATCATCTTTGTTCGACTAGGAACTGCATTTTGGTCATGCATCTTGCATTAGCATAACTCATATAAAAAATTCATTGCCTCCATATGCATCATCACGTTATCATCATAAGTCTACATACTGAGAGCATAACTGAAAAAATCTCTAAAAATAAAAAATGTCATGAAAAATCCAAAAAATCAGAAAATGTCCTAAAAAAAGCCTTAAAAATCAAAAATCAAAATCTGCAAATCAAAGCAAGAAAGCATGGGCCATCCATCAAACCAAATCAACAACAAAAAAAACTCTCAAAGTCTACAATCAAACTAATCACATGTCTTTTTAATCAATCTATCAATCAAATTTTATCAAACATCAACATGTCTTATACAAGGAAGGGTATACTCGAAACCAGATAGATCGGTCTTATACGAGGTACTCACTCTTTGAAACTAGACATTCCTATCAATGATCACACAAATCAAAACAATGATATCAATCAGTATGACTACTGGCTTTTGTCCAACTTAGTCTTATCTTTATCAATTAATGGTAGGTCATGTTTGATCAATACCAAAAACATAAAAAAATTCAAAAACATTGAAAAACTCAAAATCAAACAAAAACATCATAAAAATATCAAAAAATCAAAAACATAAAAAATATAAAACATTGAAAAATCAAGCCTAGAAAATGTAAATCCACAATTGATGTTAAAATCCCATGCAATTGCTAATATTTATCCATAATTGATGTTAAAATCCTATGCAATTGCTATCAAAATCTGTTGCAATTGCTAAAATCCACCGCAATTGCCAGAAAGGGGCAAAAACACAAAAAAAATCAAAATATCAATCCACAAAATACAAAAACATTGAAAAAATCAATTGAAAACTTTCAATAACATGTCTCGCAAGAATCAAATATCCTAGCATCTATCCAGCAAACCAAACATTTGTAATCAAATTGAACAAGTCTTATTAATCGTATCAACTATCCATATCAATGTGATCATTATTTTGTCTTAAACATAAGAGGATACACTCAAAACCAGATAGGCCAGTTTTAAACGGGGTCCACAACTTTCTAAAACTAGAGGTTATTAACTATCACATCAAACAATCACATGAAGACACAAATCCATTTGATTGTTGGATTTTGTCCAAGTTAGTCTTATCTTTATCAATTAATGGCAAGTCATGTTTCATCAATACCAAAAACATCAAAAAATTCAAAAATATCAAAATCCAAAACACTAAAAAACTCAAAATCAAACAAAAACATTGTAAAAATATCAAAAAAATAAAAAACATCAAAAGTTGAAAACATCAAAAAACATCAAAAATACAAAAACATTGAAAAATCAATGAAAATCGGCAATTGCTAATATTAATCCACAATTGATGTTAAAATATCATGCAATTGAGAATATTTATCCGCAATTGTTATTAAAATCCGTTGCAATTGCTAAAATTCACTACAATTGCTAGAAAGGGGCAAAAGCACAAAAAAAAATCAAAATATCAATCCACAAAATACAAAAATGTTGAAAAAATCAACTGAAAACTTGCAATAACATGTCTTGCAAGAATCAAATATCATAGAAGCTATCCAACAAACACTTTTCATGAAGTTCACAAAGGATATAACTATCTTAAACCAAACATCTGCAATCAAACTGAATAAGTCTTATTAATTATATCAACTGTCCATATCAACGTGATCATTATCTTGTCTTAAACAGAAGAGGATACACTCAAAACCAAACAAGTCATTCTTAAATGGGGTTCACAACTTTTTGAAACCAGACGTTATCAACTATCACATCAAACAATCAGACAAAGACACAAATCAGTATGGCTGTTGCATTTTGTTCTAGTTGGCTTTATCTTCTATCAATTGGTGAAGATCATGTTTCTAGCTACTCAAGGATGTCCAAAAGTGACTAGAGGAGTCATGATGGGCATGATCATTTTCTTTGTTTGTTGTTTTGTTTTTTGGTGTGAACCAATGAAGTTTTGGGGCAATATTTCTAGTGGGTGTCTATGATAGGAGCATTCAGCTTGTGAATGCCACACATACCTCGACCCCTAGCATAATTCCTAGAATAGAGGGTACTCCTTGTCTGCTATGTGTTTGTTTCTTTAAAATGAGATATCTATGCATCTTGGTTCCTTATACCTAATGTACAAAGCTTCATTGTTACATTATAAGGCTTAATGATGAAAATGTATTGCACTATGAATAAAGACAAGAAGAATATTCACCATCAATCAAATCATCATCATATCATTTTATTTTTCTGATCTCATCATGCTGATTGTCTTTTCAAATCATTCTCTCATCAAGAATCTTTTCTTGAATCAACCTTTTCAATTATTCCAATCATTCTAACATGATCTCTCTCATCACTTAATTTTAATCTTTTAATCTATAATTCTATCATTTCAACATTTCTATCTAACAATCAATTATTCCTCACCTTCATCATATTTTTACAAAGTTGGGTCCCAATCCCAAGGAAGTCCGTGGGTTGCGAAAAGAGCCCGCTAGAAACGGGTGCCCAATTTTTACAAATTGGGCACCCATTTCACTACGGGTGCTTGAGCCATTAAAAAACGGGCACCCAAAGCTAAATGGGCGCCCATTTCTTGAATGTATTTTTTTTTTTTTAAACCATTTTCCATCATTTTCATTGTTTCAAAAATGGGTAAACGTTTCAGAGGAGCATGGGTACCCATTTTTTACCTCCTTCTAGGTACATAGTTTTATTTTTTATATTTTGTTGTATTTATTTTTATTATTTTTCATAAAAAAATGTTAATTTATCGTTATTTTTTAATTTTAGTGTTTTAAAGTTTGAAAAACATTTTTTATTTTATTTTATTTCATGTTTAAAATAGTTTTTAGTTTTTAAATATTGCTAAAAACATGAATAGTAAAAACCGTAGGAAAAAAACAAAAAACAAAAATGTAAATGAACAATAAACATTAGACACAAAAAATAGACAATAAATCCTGAGCAGAAAAATGAACACTAAACCCTAGATAGAAAAAACAAACAATAAACCCTAGAAAATAAATGAACAACAAACCCTAAAAAGTTAACAAACAATAAACCATAGATGAAAATCAACAATAAACTCCCCTTCTCTCTCTCTCGCACACACACATTACCCCCCCTCTCTCTCTCTCACACACACACATTACCCCCTCTCTCTCTTTCACACGTTACCCTCTCTCTATCATTACCTACTCTCTATCTCTCAAATTATCTATTCTCTCTCTAACTCGCTGTATCTCAAATTACCTACTCTCCCTCCCTCTCTCTCTCTCTATTTTAATCATGCGTAAAAGTTTGAATGTTTAAATTTATATTTCTAAATGTTCTATTTAATTATAGGATTCTTTTGTAAAAGTTAGATGTTTAATTTATGTTTAAATTGAACTTTAAAATGATAATGAATATGAATGTGTGTTTTTTTGTGTGTGAAAAATAGGGTTCTTAAATTTGATAATACTCTAAGTATTACTATTAATCCTCATTACTTCCTAACTTAGCCCAATCTCTAAAGATATACTATATATTTACAAACATGATAACATGTCATATACTTTGCCTTAATAGTGGAAAGAGAAACCACAACCTATCACCTACTCATCCAACTAATTGCACCACCACATAGACTACATACATAGTCAATGTTAGACCTCCTAATGTCAACATCCCATATCCAATTTGAGTTTGCAAGTCCCTATATTTTTAATAACATGTGGAACAATCCTACTACTAAACTTTCTTATTTCGAAACTTTGCACTTTGAAAACATGGTTGTTGAAAACATGGATTTTTCTTCTTCTTTTAGATTATTTCACGAATCACCAATTATTTTAGTGATCTCCCTATCCTTGCCAAGACGCAATGCTTTCAATTGTTTATACTACTCAGCAAAGAAAAAATTGTAGCCATTCCTATTTTGCTTTTAAAACATGGTTGTTAAAAGCATTTTTTTTAAATTTGAGTCATTGAGATACTAGATATTAAATTCCAACCTAGAGGTAGTATGTCCATAAAGTCGAATGGCTACCAAAGTGATAGATTTCCACTAAATGTTAGCTCTTATTGAAGTAACATTAAGTGTTGTTAAAGTGTCATAAAAAGTTGTCAAAGATTCAACTTGTCATCAAAGTGACATTATTGGTGAAGTATCTCAATTGTTTCTAAAATGACATTATTATACTAAATTTCAACTACTCCTAAAGTCCACCTTCTACCAATGCCACAATGTGCATCTAAAGACATTTTTGAACTTAAAAAATATTACACTAAATGTAAAATGATGCCTCAATGAGAAATAGAATGTCATGTGGAAAGAATCTCTATATTTAATCATCCATGTATCCTCACATATATGCATTCCAAATATATAACAATTATATCACTATTGTCATCCTAATAATTTGCATTGGATAATGTATTGTTTGTAAAATGTTTTTATTGTAATATCTTGTAGAGCTGACCTACTAAAATTGGTCTTAGGGTATGGTATAAATGTAAGATCTTATTTGTAAGATCAAGTGTGGAATGCGAAAAAGATTTAAGGAAGGGTATATGCGAGATCAAGCAGGGATATACACGAAGACATCATTTGAAGGTGAAGTTAGGTTTTTGTAGAAGCATATCAGCATTACACCGGTACTGAATCCAGCATATGAAGATGATATTTTGTGCAGTACATTCTCATTGGATTTAACCATCCAACTGTAGTTAGTGTGACTCCCATTTGTGATTGAGCACTGAGCTCTAGGTTGTTGGCCTTTCTGCATGTGCAGACCCCTCTTTGTACACTTACTATCATCTGATTGTGGGTAAGGTTTCCCACCATGGTTTTCCCCTTATAGGGTTTCCACGTACAAATATTGGTGTCATGTGTTGTGGATGACTTTGTGCTTATGTTTCATGCATTAATTCTTACCGGTATAGCAATTTTCTGTTAACACTATCTACCAGCATAATTAACTGTCTTACCGGTATTAAGCATTAAGTTGGCTAATAAGTTTTTGGTTTGAATTATTTGACAACTAATTCACCCCCCCCCATCGCAGTTGTCTTGGTTTTGTCATTGATGTCAACACTACTAAATACACCTACTTTGGAGATCCAGCAACATTCACTGACAAACAGTAAACTGTGCAAACAGTTACCGGTATATGGTTAACCAATAGGATACAATGTTCACCGGTACCTGCAATGACATGGAAGACACTTGGTAATGTTGAAGACATCATGTGGACACTTTATTTTGAAGTAATAATCATTGGTATATTCTTATTTGCATATTTTCTTTTACCGGCAAATAGGTCCAGGTTATCTAGGGTTACACCAGTAGGTTTATCTTTTCCAGATCAGCATGGCACGCTATGGAGATGATTTATTATTGTTGTAAATGCATTAAGCTGACATGTTCAATCGGTTATTGCATCGGATAATGCATTGTTTGTAAAATGTTTTTATTGTAATATCTTGTAGAGCTGACCTACTAAAATTGGTCTTAGGGTATGGTATAAATGTAAGATCTTATTTGTAAGATCAAGTGTGGAATGCGAAAAAGATTTAAGGAAGGGTATATGCGAGATCAAGCAGGGATATACATGAAGACATCATTTGAAGGTGAATTTAGGTTTTTGTAGAAGCATATCAGCATTACACCGGTACTGAATCCAGCATATGAAGATGCTATTTTGTGTAGTACATTCTCAGTGGATTTAACCATCCAATTGTAGTCAGTGTGACTCCCATTTGTGATTGAGCAGTGAGCTCTAGGCTGTTGGCCTTTCTGCATGTGCAGACCCCTCTTTGTACACTTACTATTTGCAGTAGTATCATCTGATTATGGGTAAGGTTTCCCACCATGGTTTTTCCCCTTACAGGGTTTCCAAATACAAATATTGGTGTCATGTGTTGTGGATGACTTTGTGCTTATGTTTCATGCATTAATTCTTAGTGGTATAGCAATTTTCTGTTAACACTGTCTACCGACATAATTAACTATCTTACCGGTATTAAGCATTAAGTTGGTTAATAAGTTTTTGGTTTGAATTTATTTGACAACTGATTCACCCCCCCCTCTTAGTTGTCTCTGGGACCTACAATTGGTATCAGAGCCTAGTCCTCTTTTTGCAGAAGTTTAACAACTTGAGGAGATCCAATGTCTACTAATTATTTCAAAAAGGATAGTCCTAAACTTGATGGAACCAACTATGGGATATGGAAAATCAGAATGGAGACACATCTGAATTGCATTGGTAAAGACATCTGGGAAGTTACTAAGAATGGTTATACTACTGTTGTAGCTGGTCAGACTGCTCCCACTACTTTAGCTAAAGATGAAGAAAATGATTGCAAAGCAAGAGAAGAACTTTTGAGCACATTATCAGATCAACAAATCATAGGATTAGTAGATAGGTCCACTACAAAAGCTATCTGGGATCATTTGGAAACACTGAATGAAGGGGATTCCATAGTCAAAATTGCAAAACTTGAAAGCTTCCAAGTCAGGTATGAACATCTGAAAATGGAAGAAGATGAAAGGATTTCTGCTTTTATGGAAAGAGTAAATGAAATTGTTTTGGGTATCAGATGTTGTGGAGGAACCTTGAGTGAAGATGAGATTGTTTCAAAAATCTTAAGAGGTCTACCACCGGCATATAAAATGAAGGTTACTACTATAAATGAGTTGAGAACAATGCCTAATACATCAGTAACTAGGGATACATTGATTGGAAAACTTTCAGCTTTTGAAATTGAGGAATTTGGTCCTGTTACTACTATAAAAACTAATTTGGCCTTCAAAGCATCAACATCATCTGCTCCATCCTTTGACAAATCAGATTGGAGAGCCTTTTATGCAAGAGAACTCGAAGAAACCAAGAAGGAGAATGAAGAACTTGAAGAACTTGAGGCACTATTTGCAAGAAAAATGCCAAAAGGTCCAATTGGAAGTAAGTATGAAGGTAAAGAACCCTTTAAATGTTTCAACTACAATAAGATTGGTCATATGGCTTCAAGATGCCTTAATAGACATGCTAGACTAAGAGAAGAAGCTAGAAGGACATACAAACCTAATCCTAAATATCAGAGATACAGATTTAAGAAAAACAAAGATAAATCTTGTTATATTGCTAATGAAGGTGTGACTGATGATTCTGATGAGGATCCAACAGACAATGGATGGGTCTTTGTTACTATAACAGAAGATCAATCGGTACCTATTTCTCAACCGATAGAACAAGCCCTAGCATCTAAAGTTGAATCAAAGGATGAATGGATTATTGACTCAGGATGCTCACATCACATGACTGGAGACAAAGGTAAATTCTTGAACTTTCAAGAATACAATGGAGGTTTAGTAAGATTTGGAGATGACAAAGCCTATTCAATCAAAGGTAAGGGTTCAATATCTCTTGATGGTGAACATAACACTGACAATGTCTACTTTGTTGAAGGATTAAAACACATTCTTTTAAGTGTTGGTCAATTAGTTGAGAAAGGTTTTCAGTTACAATTTAAAAATGGAAAATTCAAAATCATGAATAGAACTGGTTTGGAAATTGCAACAAGTAATCAGACTAGAGGTAATATCTTTCATTTGAATAATAGTGAAAAGGTATGCTTAATTGCACATATAGATGAAAGTTGGTTATGGCATAAAAGACTATGTCATGTAAATTTTGACTGCATGGTAAAAATCAGTACTTCTAAAGCAGTTAGAGATCTACCTAAAATTGTGAAACCTTACAATACAGTTTGCAAGGAATGTCAATTTCTGCTTGGTCAGCATTACACTGGTACTGAATCTAGCATATGAAGATGCTATTTTGTGCAGTACATTCTCATTGGATTTAACCATCCAACTGTAGTCAGTGTGACTCCCATTTGTGATTGAGCAGTGAGCTCTAGGCTGTTGGCCTTTCTGCATGTGCAGACCCCTCTTTGTACACTTACTATCTGCAGTAGTATCATCTGATTGTGGGTAAGGTTTCCCACTGTGGTTTTTCCCCTTATAGGGTTTCCAAGTACAAATATTGGTGTCATATGTTGTGGATGACTTTGTTCTTATGTTTCATGCATTAATTCTTACTGGTACAACAATTTTTTGTTAACACTGTCTACCAGCATAATTAACTATCTTACTAGTATTAAGCATTAAGTTGGTTAATAAGTTTTTGGTTTGAATTTATTTGACAACTGATTCACCCCCCCCCCACCCTTCTCAGTTGTCTCTGGGACCTACACATTATTATACTAAATTTCAACTACTCCTAAAGTCCACCTTCTACCAATGCCACAATGTCCT
This sequence comes from Cryptomeria japonica, assembly GCF_030272615.1. Lineage (NCBI taxonomy): Eukaryota > Viridiplantae > Streptophyta > Pinopsida > Cupressales > Cupressaceae > Cryptomeria > Cryptomeria japonica. The sequence continues at coordinate 192,114,907 of NC_081408.1, forward strand.
TAAAAAATATTACACTAAATGTAAAATGATGCCTCAATGAGAAATAGAATGTCATGTGGAAAGAATCTCTATATTTAATCATCCATGTATCCTCACATATATGCATTCCAAATATATAACAATTATATCACTATTGTCATCCTAATAATTTATTGAATCTAAATCATCATTTAATTCATTCTTGTATTATATTTCTTGCATTCATTTTTATGAGGATTTTCTTGACATAATTATAAAGCTTAACATATGATTTATTGAGAGACTTAGATCTCACTTTAGATTTGGAGCTTTGTCCTTTTTCTTATTTTTTCTCTTTGCTTTATCCTTTTATCTTCCTCTAATAACCAATGCCTCCTTTTAAAAAAATAGAATTTTTTTTTGTTTTAACTCCTCCAAGAGTAGAGAACCTACTATTTATTCAAGCTTCAACTTAGTGTAGTACTACTAGTTGTGATCACTAAATCATCCCATGATTATAGCAAAGAACACAACAAAGAAGTACATGTATTGACAAGTTCATAGATATAACTTATGACTTTAATGAATTTAGTTAAAACCAAGAGAGATTAGTTAAATCAATTCCTATCAAGTTGAAAATATAAAGTGGTAGCCTAATTGACGATAATGGTTAAATATTGCAAGGGTACTAAATTGTAATTCCATGGAAGTTACCTTCTTTGAAAAGATGAACTACACAACGCTACCATTAAACTATGATCAGAAGCCTCTCATGACAAGATGGTTAACTATTATGGGTGCCAAAGTACAACTATCATAGGTATTGTAATCATCCATCTCTCTATAAAAAACATACAAATGCACCATGATGGCCCAAAATGCCAACTAAAAAAAAATCTTAATCAAGAATGAACCCTCAGTGGAGTCTAGAGGAGATGATTATTCATTATCTAAATCAGTGGAGTCATTTAATTGATTATCTACTCTCTCTCTCTCTCTCTCATGATTATTTTTATGATTTTGATGGAAGTTATACTAATGCATCTTTAGATGTTAAAAAGTATTGTTTGAGTTGCATGGGCATTATAATGTTTTATTTTGTAGAATATTTCTTATACCTTGATTTAAGTGGATAATATTTCTTAAATGATGCTTATTATTAAAATAGACCCACCTATTAATAATATTATAGATCTATGTGAGTTTCCTTTTTTTATATTTAAGTTGGTAAATTGTATTTAATTATAAGTTTTTTGGAAGGTGAAATGTAAATTAAATAGTAATTGTAATTTTTTATTTTTGTATATATATGCAGAGTATTTTCACAGAATGGATGATTTTGACATAGATGAGCTATTAGGTCTAGCACCACCTCCACCTCCACCCCCTCCACCTCGACCTCGACCTCCACCTCCACCTCCACCTCTACTCGATCAGTTGAGGCGGACCATTAGGAGGAATATTGATTCTTTGATTAGAGATATTAATACCATTAGATGTGAGCCTCATCCACCTCCGCAACTGTTACGCCTTGCAGATAGTGTATACACCTAAAAATGGTCTGAAGATAATTAATTAAATAAGCAATTATTTAAGTAATCTCCCTCCCTAATTTAATTGAATTCATCAACAATTTGATTAAATTCCCCCTTTCCTCTACTTATTAATAAATCTAAGGATTTATTTAATAGGTTCATTTCATAATCCCCTTTAATTAATTAATTCTAATTAATTCCCCTCATCAAATTCATCATTAGATTCATTTCTTCTAAATCTCCTAATTAATAAAAACATATCAATTAATGAGTTGTTGAGATTAATTAGCCTTTTCCTATTATTTGAATTTTTAAATTCAAATTCTCCTAATGTCTAAACCTAACTCATTCCATCTAACCCCAGGTTTCATTAACCATCCTAGCTTGCGCATCGTAACCACCATGTCCCCTTTCCTTGAACACTTTGCTCTCTCATGAGCAAAGCTTTGTGACACTTGTCACTAAGTGTTCCCTTTCATCCAAACTCTTCTAGAAGCTTCTTGACACTTTTCACCATGTAGATGACATTGTCCCCTTTCATTCAACCCCTTCTCCTACCAACCTCTTCTCCAATCACCTCCAATTTAACCATTGATATCTTCAGACTTAATCTTGACCGTTGATTCCTGCCACCTTACCCCTAGCCTTGGAAATCCTATAGAAAGACCCCATTTTGGAGAAATAATCATCCCATCTCATTTGCAATAAATAATTGTTACTATAGTCATATAGATCTTAGCAATATCATTTTAGCATTTTTATCATGTTCAATTTTAGCTTAAATCTAGCTTATTTTCTAGCATAATCATGGAATCATCATTAATCATTATCATTTCTAGATTAAATGCATCATTTATCATTTAAATCCTCCATTTAATTGTAGTCAAGTCACTAGAATTTGCATGACTAGATCTGAGAGCAAAATTCATACTCACATTTACTAGGAGGCGATATATCGCTTAGTTATGGTTTTATATTTCTTTTCTTTAAATTCATTAACCATCCTTGTAATGATCTATTGAGTATTTTGTGATGTAGGAACAGGTATACACTTCATAGGCATGAAATTTTGGTGCCCACTGTGGGGCCGAAATTATCATTTTTGGCCTCTCAAGCTTCATCAACATTTATCTCTGCCGGGTCTGAATCAGAATGTCGTACAAACTCATTTTTGGCCTAGTACGACATGCTTTATGAGCTAAAATGACAAGAGATCTTGTATCATATGAGCCTTCAAGAAAATTACATTTTCGTATGATCTCTCATCCTAACTCGTACGATATCAGAAAGTGGCTCGTACGATCAGGTAAAGTTTTTCATATGAAATTCTACTTCTGTGTTCTGAGAGAAGATTGTATTTTAGGTTTCATACTTTAGTTTGATTATGAATAATTCTAACTTTGTTATGTTTATGAGATTTTTGGCAGTATAACTCTTTTCTATAGAATGATTGACGAAGATATGCTTGTCAAAGACCACATTCAAAATGCATCAATGACTACTAATGGATTTATTTTGCAGGTTGCCTAAAAGGATTCAACAAAACTTTGTGTATTCCTTAAAGTTTTTTTAGGCACACTTGATTTTGCTAAAGGAATGAACAATCATGTATTTTATGTATTTGATGATAGGAGAGTATGCTCTCACCTTTCTTAGGTGATAAGAAAGCTAGACTCATATTTTACTTTCATTAGTGCATTTCTTTAGCAAGCCTACCCTCCCGAGGAGTTAATAACTCTTAAAGCCATTACGACTAGTGTGAGAGGAACGACCTAAGTGGGAATGGCTAACACCAAGTAATCCAACCCACTATAAAATAAATGTGATTTGATGAAAATCAAGTCAAAAACAGTGCTTAGGAATAGCTCTCCTCTGTACCTTCAAGTATAGCAAACCTTGGTTTTCAAGGCTAGGAGACCTCTTAATTGAGTATTATACCCTGACGCATTGAACGGATCCCTTACTAGTTCCGGTTAAATTAGTAGCTACCTGATTCACCTCTGAAAGGGTGATAATCTTTGTGAAAGAGAGATAGTAACTCTCCCAAGATACTTGCCATATTGTGCCCCCATTAGCGTTTGGAGTCAGATAATACGGTGTTGAGAATCCATTGTGTTAGACTCAACGGCCATATTCTGATTAGCTATTGGGTGTGTACCTAAGCTTGCAAGAAAATGTTTTCTCTCCTGAGCCAACTTCCTTAGGGTTTAGCATACTTGGAGTCACTTATCACATCATGTGTTTGCTATGTATTCATCCCTAAATTGAAAAATCAAGCATATAAAACTAGAAAACATAAGCAAAACATCAAAATTCACTAATCCAAATTTGGCAAAACAAACATTTTTAATCTCAGCTTTGTTATCTATCATATGAGTCAGGTTCTTTGTTGTACTATCTGGTGATTTGTCATATGAAGTTAATCTTTTGTCGTCTAGTTCAGAAAGAAATGTTATACGAAACTAAGCTTTTTGCATGAAATTTCTGATTTGTCGTTTGGTCTTATATCTCTTGTCGTTTGGGGCTATAATCTGTCGTATGAGTATCAGTTTTTATTAGTCCAGAGCTGCCACTTTGCATGACTTTTTTAGGTTGTCATTTCTGCTTGGTCAATTTGTAGTAATCATAAACATTTGTTATCTGTCGCTTTATGCTTGGGATGTCTCCTTTGTTGGCTTGGTCAAGTTATCATCTATCAAAATCAAACTGTAGAACATAAACACCTTAATATTTTCAAGTGCTCACCCTCAACAAGTTCAGGATCTAAACATCTCAAAGTGCATTATCACCCTCTTTGATAAACTGATCACTCAAACATAGTTTCTCATTAGGATCTATCATCCTCTATCATGAAACTGAAATGTTTGGTCAGGATAATCTTGTCCCACATCGTAGGATATATCGTTCCAATTGGACTTGGTTCTTATCAAATCATCATCATTGCACTCCAAAACTGAATCTCGAAAAACTTGCAAAACTTTAAACACTTGAACCATCTTTTTGTGTCATATCACGCTATCACATTTACCTTGACAGTTGATCACTTATCAAAACAAACTTTTGGACAATTGAATCCTAGCAAAATAACACACGTGTATGCCCATTCTAACTAGAGCTCAGAGATGAAGGATCGTAGAGACGAAAATCGAAATATTGGAAACAACTGAAGAGCATATAACCATGGAACATGAAGAGGAAATACAAGTTGAAGGAGAAATAACAGAAAAAAATATCAAAGACATCAAGAAAGATCCTCAATTCGACAAATTTATGCAGAAATTATTGGAGGGAGAAAAAGAAAAATATTTCCTAATGTTAGCCAAATTTGGTGCTACACTCCCCCAAGATTTTGATGTGAACAAATTGACACAAAAGAAAAGCGACCCTCCCCCTAATAATGAACAATATGAGGATATTTTTGGTCTCAAAATGAATGACACATCAATTCCCAATAATACCAAAACCAATGAAGAAACCTAAATACCCAAAAGAGATGAAGTAGAAATTCTTAATAACATACAATCCAATGAAGATACAAGAAGGACTAGAGATGACACCAGAAGAGATCCAGATCCTCCTAGAATACAAAATCATGGTCATTTAAGAACAAATCATGTTGATAATCCTATCACAACTCTCACACAACAACTACAAGCAATGCAAACACAAATTCAAGATATGCAGAGAGGAAATGTTAGAAGATACTCACTACAAGAAATCTATCCTTATCCATTTGATAGAAACCTAAACATGATACCATTTCCTATAGGTTTTGAAACTCCTAGATATGAAAAATATGATGGAAGCACTGACCCTCAAGATCATATATGAGAATTTTGCACAATGAGTATGTAATTTGCACATGAGGATACCTACTTAATGAGATTATTTCTGAAAAGCTTAACTAGACTAGCTATGGAATGGTTCTCCAAACTTTCACTTGGAATCCGATCATTTTCAGAATTGGTGGATAAGTTTGTTTCACAATACTCTTACAACATACAACATGAAGTAACAATGCTAGACCTATGTAACGCCAAACAAAATAATGGAGAACCTTTCATCAAATTTTTACATTGATGGAGACAGTTAGCTTTGTGGTATCCTCGTATAGTGCCAAAATATGAAAAAATGGACATATTCATCAACAACTTAAATGATCAAATGAGTTATCACTTAAAAATGCAAGGAAATCAAATTTTAAGAAAAATGATTGATAATGAAATCAGTATGGAGGAAGCCATGATAAAGAAAGGTGAGTTGAAAATACACAAAGAAGTTGTTCATCCACCTAACAACACCAATAAAAACAACCACAATGATAAACCAAAGTTTTGGAATAGAAATCAAAATGTTGTCAATGATGGAATAGTGGATAACAACAATGTGAAACCAAAACAACCAATTTTTAACTTCTCCACTCACTCAGCAGTGGCTCAGTAAAATAACCATCACCAAAAAGCAACTATCAAAACTTTCTTTCCAAGAAAATTTATAAACATTGGTGAATCCCTTGGGTCAGCACTAAAAACACTTCTCGCAAACAAATTGATCACTTTACTAGAAGAAAGGAACTATGAACCTCAAATCAAACCACCTTGGTGGAATGATAACCATTATTGCGATTTCCATCAAAACAAGGGACATCACATAGATAATTGTCATAAATTGAAACATATCATACAAGATTTGATTGATAATGGAGTAATAACAGTGGATGGACATACAACAAATGAATCTCATATAGCTTTTAAAACTCCTCTTCCAAACTATGAGAAAGGTGAATCATCAACAACAAACAATGGTAAGGGTAAAGCGAAGGTAAACTACGCTCATACATATGATAATATGGTAAACATGATTGTATTTAAAGAAAAAGAAAATCAAGAACATGCTCATGCTATCACAAGAAGCAAAGACAAAGTTGTTTTTCCGGTTCCTACAACAAACAAATCATCCACTACCAAACAATACAACCTAGTGGATCAATTGTAGAAAACACCTGCACAAATATCCATCTTAGAACTATTAAAGATTTCACCTGCACACAAAGAAATTCTTGAACGAGCATTAATCGATACAACAATTTCCAAAGATCTTGATATCGATCAATTCCAAACCATGGTGGGACACCTCACAACCCCTCACTACTTACCATTCACTGAAGAAGATGACATGTCCTTACAACATCCCCACAATGCTCCTTTGCATATTGAAGTCCTCATTCACAAAACGCATGCTAAACATGTTCTAATAGATAGTGGAGCTGGCCTAAATATTTGTTCATTGAGTCTTGTTCGTGCCTTAGGATAGTCAGAAGATGCAGTTGATGTCCGGAAAAGGATCACCATAAAAGCCTATGATGAAGAAGAATGTTCCTCCAAGGGAATTGTGATACTATCCATCAGAGTGGGACCTTTGCAGAAAGACATAGCATGCCAAGTTCTAGACTTGGACTTATCATATAATATACTCGTGGGGAGACCATGGATACATGACTTGCAAGTTGCCCCATCAACATATCATCAGTGTGTAAAATTTCCCTACAATGGACAGGAAATCACAATATCTGCAGATTCAAATCCATTTCAATACTATAGCAATCTAAAAATGGCCCAAGAAGTCATTGTTCCTCATAACAGGGAGGCATCATCTTCAAGCACAATCCAAAGAAAAATCATTTGCCTCTATTTTATCAAGTATGGAAAAAAAAATGCAACTAAGAGATCGAGGGAATGGAGAATATTCAATATCACAATTATCACTTTCTCCTAAATCCTTTGGAAAACCATCAAACTCTAAACAACAACCAACTGTAAAACATCTTCCGATATTTGATGGAGCATTTGTTAGTGTTGGAACCTTATAAGAGGAAACAAAAGACAATGATGTGCTATAGTGGCTATACAAGGATGAAGAATGTCAATAAAAGATAAAAAATGTCAGAATACCTACAAAAAAGTATGGAAAAGGATTTAACATTCTAAGAAGAAAGGGATACACTGGAACAGGTCCTATAGGAAAAAGAAAAGAAGGTATCTCAGAACCTATTCAGCCTCATACTCAGTAGACTACAAACAAAATAGGCTTAGGGTATGGATAAGTCACTCTACCAGAAGACACATCTTTTAGTAAACAACAAGAGGAATATGAAAATAGACAAGAGCAACTAGCAATTGAAAGATAAGAAACATCAGCTAAGCAACAAACACAAGCAAACATGAAATGGGAAAAGAACCAAGCTTCAAATCAACAAGAGAAACAAACTAAAAGCAACTCTCAAGTACCATTAAATCTCAATCAAAACAAGAAAGAAGCTAATATAATTCTAGGAGAACTCATAGAAAAGTTGACAAAACTCAATCTCAGTCCTGAAGAAGTTGAATATGAAAGAAGAAAAGATATAGCCAAAAAAGAAGAAGAAATACTATATGACCAAATCTGTAGATTGCAAGCTACAAGTGATACACATTTTAATGAATGGGAATGGGATTTCTATCACTCTGGAGATTTAGCTAAAGGGAATTTCTTTGAAGGAGATGTAGGAGTCAATGTAGTTCACACGTATGCAGGACAAACATCAGAAACTAGTTCACTTGAATTAGAATCACATTTAGCTGACTTGGACTTAACCGAGGATGATCAAGAATTAACTACACGAGGTCATTCTAATGAGAGTACCATTCTAGACATAGACATACATATTGAAACCTTTGATACATCCATCATGACCCTTGAAACCTCTCAACCTGAAGATCTCCTAACTCTAATTCACCCCGAACTTATTGATTGGGAAAATGAAGGACATACAACCATTGATAGCTTTTCGAATGACCATGCCATATCTGTATATCTTAATTCAATCGAACTCGTAACAACTTTCACCAGGAATGTCAACAACACATCCTCCAGTCAAGTGGGTGCCAAATCTCCTAGTCGTAAAAGTGAAATAAAGAAAAGAATATCAAGTCTAATGTTGAAAACCATTTATTGGCAACATTAGATCCAGAAAAAGTAAAAAGAAAAGATGGATCTAATGGTGAAAACCTCCTTGAGGCACCGAAAGATGGGAGATTTGACACTTTACCTGAGCACTATCAAGAAAGGTCATCCATTTTGATTGAACCAACAAAGGCAATTAACATTGACACAATAGAGCAACCAAAGATTCTTCATCCAACAACTTCTCTATAAAAAGAAGAAATGCAACAATATGTGGAATTCTTCAAACAATGGAAAATCAATTTTTCCTAGTCCTATGCAGACATGCCAGGGTTAGATCCAGAGCTTATTATGCATCACTTAAATGTTAGTCCAGGAGCCAAATGAGTCAAACAAAAGTTAAGGAAAATGCATCCTCATATCACTCTTCTAGTCAAAGCAGAACTAAAGAACTTATTAGATGTAGGATTCATCAGACCTGTAGCATATCCTCAATGGGTATCCAACATCGTTCCTATTTCAAAACCAGATAAAAGCATCAGAATATACATAGACTTCAAAGATCTTAATAACGAATGTCCAAAGGATGACTTTCCTTTTCCTAACATCAACCTCATTGTAGATTTAACTAGTGGACACTCCGTGTTTTCTTTAATAGATGGTTTCTCCAGATATAATCAGATTAAAATAGCACTCGAAGATCAAGAAAAGATAGCTTTCACATGCCCATGGGGTACTTTCTACTAGAATGTCATGCCTTTTGGATTAAAGAATGCAGGTGCTACATATCAAAAAGCTATGACAACTATATTTCATGATATGATGCATACATTCATGGAAGACTATAAGGATGACATATTGGCTAAATCATATAATAGAGAAGAACATATAGAGATACTAGAAAATATCTTTGACATGTTAGAATAATACAAGCTAAGGCTAAACCCTAAGAAATGTGCCTTTGGTGTTACTTCAGGAAAGCTATTGGGATACATTGTTTCAGCTAGAGGTATCGAAGTGGATCTAGCTAAGGTTAAAACTATCATGGAAATGTCATCTCCCAAGAATATCAGTCAACTTAGATCACTCCAAGGAAGACTCCAGTCAATCAGAAGATTTGTTGCTCAAATAGCAGATAAATGCCAACCATTTACTCATCTATTGCATAAAAATGTTCATTTCAAGTGGGACCACCAACGTGAGGATGCATTCAACAAGATCAAAGCATATCTCATACAATCACCTATACTAATGTCATCAATTCTAGCAAAACCATTGTTACTTTATGTATCAACCACCGAAGCATCATTAGGAGGTCTTCTTGCACAATGGGATAATGAAGGAAAAGAATGAGCTATCTACTACATTAGCAGAATACTAGTAGGATACGAGATCAACTATTCACCAACAAAAAAAGCATGCTTGGCAGTAGTTTTTGCTTCTCAAAAATTATGACACTATTTACTATCTCACTCCATCAAGTTAATAGCTAAAATTTATCCTCTAAAATATTCACTCACCAAAGCAATATTGACAAGACGACTAGCAAAATGGATCATGGTTCTAAGCGAGTTTGATATTGAGTATGTTGATAGAAAAGCTATCAAAGGACAAGTCATTGCTGACCAACTAGTAGAGGTACCACTTCAAGATGATCATCCTTTATAAATTCAGTTTCCTGATGTTGATATCCTAACAGTCACCACAAAAACATGGCAATTATATTTTGATGGTTCATATACACAACACGGATCAGGAGTAGGTATTCTATTCATCACACCACAAGGTCATACAATCCCAAAAGCATACAAATTAAGCTTTCCATGCACCAACAATACAATAGAATATGAAGCTTTGGTTACAAGTATCAAACTGGCTATAGAATGGAATATTGCACAACTTCAAGTCTTTGGAGACTCTTAGCTTGTCATTAATCAAATCAATGATGACTATCAAACAAAGGACAAAAAATTAATGCCTTATAAAAATATGGTTGATGATATCAAGAAATACTTTGTAGAAATAACTTTCCAACAGATTCCAAGAAATGACAACAAAGCAGCAAATGCCATGGCTACACTTGCTTCTCTCCTTCAAACATAGGAAAATCAAGAGCATTATGAATTCCTGGTGGAAGAGTTGTTTTACCCTGCTCATAATTGTCCTGATTCCCAAACTATTTGTCACCTTGTGGGGCATGATTCCTCCTGCTATGGCCAAACTTACACATACCTAATGAGATTACCATTCTAATGAGAGTACCATTCTAGACATCGACATACATATTGAAAACTTTGATACATCCATCATGACCCTTGAAACCCTTGAAACCTCTCAACCTGAAGATCCCCTACCTCTAATTCACCCTGAACTTATTGATTGGGAAAATGAAGGACATACCACCATTGATAGCTTTTTGAATGACCATGCCATATCTGTATATCTTAATTCAATCGAACTCGTAACAACTTTCACCAGGAATGTCAACAACACATCCTCCAGTCAAGTGGGTGCCAAATCTCCTAGTCGTAAAAGTGAAAATAAAGAAAATAATATCAAGTCTAATGTTGAAAACCATTTATTGGCAACATTAGATCCAGAAAAAGTAAAAAGAAAAGATGGATCTAATGGTGAAAACCTCCCTGAGGCACCGAAAGATGGGAGATTTGACACTTTACCTGAGCACTATCAAGAAAGGTCATCCATTTTGATTGAACCAACAAAGGCAATTAACATTGGCACAATAGAGCAACCAAAGATTCTTCATCCAATGACTTCTCTATAAAAAGAAGAAATGCAACAATATGTGGAATTCTTCAAATAATGGAAAATCAATTTTTCCTAGTCCTATGTAGACATGCCAGGGTTAGATCCAGAGCTTATTATGCATCACATAAATATTAGTCCAGGAGCCAAATGAGTCAAACAAAAGTTAAGGAAAATGCATCCTCATATCACTCTTCTAGTCAAAGCAGAACTAAAGAAATTATTAGATGTAGGATTCATCAGACCTGTAGCATATCCTTAATGGGTATCCAACATCGTTCCTGTTTCAAAACCAGATAAAAGCATCAGAATATGCATAGACTTCAAAGATCTTAATAACGAATGTCCAAAGGATGACTTTCCTTTTCCTAACATCAACCTCATTGTAGATTTAACTGCTAGACACTCCGTGTTTTCTTTAATAGATGGTTTCTCCGGATATAATCAGATCAAAATAGCACTCGAAGATCAAGAAAAGATAGCTTTCACATGCCCATGGGGTACTCTCTACTAGAATGTCATGCCTTTTGGATTAAAGAATGCAGGTGCTACATATCAAAAAGCTATGACAACTATATTTCATGATATGATGCATACATTCATGGAAGACTATAAGGATGACATATTGGCTAAATCATATAATAGAGAAGAACATATAGAGATACTAGAAAATATCTTTGACATGTTAGAATAATACAAGCTAAGGGTAAACCCTAAGAAATGTGCCTTTGGTGTTACTTCAAGAAAGCTATTGGGATACATTGTTTCAGCTAGAGGTATCGAAGTGGATCTAGCTAAGGTTAAAACAATCATGGAAATGTCATCCCCCAAGAATATCAGTCAACTTAGATCACTCCAAGGAAGACTCCAGTCAATCAGAAGATTTGTTGCTCAAATAGCAGATAAATGCCAACCATTTACTCATCTATTGCATAAAAATGTTCATTTCAAGTGGGACCACCAACGTGAGGATGCATTCAACAAGATCAATGCATATCTCATACAATCACCTATACTAATGTCATCAATTCTAGCAAAACCATTGTTACTTTATGTATCAACCACCGAAGCATCATTAGGAGGTCTTCTTGCACAATAGGATAATGAAGGAAAAGAATGAGCTATCTACTACATTAGCAGAATACTAGTAGGATACGAGATCAACTATTCACCAACAAAAAAAGCATGCTTGGTAGTAGTTTTTGCTTCTCAAAAATTATGACACTATTTACTATCTCACTCCATCAAGTTAATAGCTAAAATTTATCCTCTAAAATATTCACTCAACAAAGCAATATTGACAGGACGACTAGCAAAATGGATCATGGTTCTAAGCGAGTTTGATATTGAGTATGTTGATAGAAAAGCTATCAAAGGACAAGTCATTGCTGACCAACTAGCAGAGGTACCACTTTAAGATGATCATCCTTTATAAATTCAGTTTCCTGATGCTGATATCCTAACAGTCACCACAAAAACATGGCAATTATATTTTGATGGTTCATATACACAACACGGATCAGGAGTAGGTATTCTATTCATCACACCACAAGGTCATACAATCCCAAAAGCATACAAATTAAGCTTTCCATGCACCAACAATACAACAGAATATGAAGCTTTGGTTACAAGTATCAAAATGGCTATAGAATGGAATATTACACAACTTCAAGTCTTTGGAGACTCTCAGCTTGTCATTAATCAAATCAATGATGACTATCAAACAAAGGACAAAAAATTAATGCATTATAAAAATATGGTTGATGATATCAAGAAATACTTTGTAGAAATAACTTTCCAATAGATTCCAAGAAATGACAACAAAGCAGCAAATGCCATGGCTACACTTGCTTCTCTCCTTCAAACATAGGAAAATCAAGAGCGTTATGAATTCCTGGTGGAAGAGTTGTTTTACCCTACTCATAATTGTCCTGATTCCCAAACTATTTGTCACCTTGTGGGGCATGATTCCTCCCGCTATGGCCAAACTTACACATACCTAAATGATAACACCCTACCTCCCGACTGATCAAAAAACCAAAAGAGAAACTTTATTCGCCAATCCTCCCATTTTACTCTCATCACGGATACCCTGTTTAAATGAGGTCTAGATGGTACTCTTTTAAGATGTCTCGAATAAGAAGAATCTGAGAAGGCCTTACATGAAGTCCATAATGGAATTTGTGGCTCTCATTCAAGTGGTCTTACCCTTTCAAAAAAACTCATACGCTTGGGCTATTATTGGCTGACTATGGAACGAGATTCTTTTTAGATAGCTAGAACATGCAAACAATGTCAGATCCATGGGAATTTGAGTCATTCACCAATATAAGAACTTCATGCTTTAGAAACATCTTGGCCTTTTTGCCAATGGGGTCTTGATCTCATAGGAAAGATAAATCCTTCTTCATCTAATGGTCACAAATTCATCCTTGTGGCTACATAATATTTCACAAAATGGATTGAGGCAATACCTCTCACAAATATCATAGGAAAACAAATTGTTGCATTTATCTTAAACTATATCATATGTCACTATGGAATACCAACGACCATTATCACTCATAATGGGTGACCATTCAAGAATCAAGATGTACAAGAGCTATGTGAGAAATTCAAGATCCAACATAGATTCTCCACACCCTATTATCCACAAGGAAATGGGAAAGAAGAAGCATCAAACAAAACTACTCTAAAAATCCTCAAAAAGATAGTGAATGATGCTGGCAAAGATTGGCATATCCAATTAAACCCTGCTCTATGGGCTTACTATACCAGTATCCACACACCAATATGTGCCACACCTTTCTCTCTTGTATAGGGATCAGAAGCAATATTGCCAATTGAAGTAGAGATACCCTCTCTATGTGTATTATTAAAAGGTCTCATCCTAGATCAAGAACAATGAGTATCTAGATTACAAGAGCTAGAATTGATTCATGAACGAAGACAATTTCTTTGATCATTTAAAAGTATATCAACAAAGAATGTGTTGGAGCTATAATCACAGGGTCAAACCATAAATATTTCAATTAGGGGAACTAGTACTAAAGGAAAATCCACACAACTAGGCAGATCGAGAAAAGAAAGGAAAGTTTGAACCAAACTGGTTAGGTCCATTTGTGATCACAACAGTATTTGGGTCAAGAGCATATCCGCTATCAACATAGGATGAAGATCAGCTCAAGGAACCCATCAATAGCATGCATCTGAAGAAGTTCTATGTCTGAAAAAGCAGAAAAAATAAAAAATAGTGAAAAAGAAAAAATCCAAAAACAATGAAAAAGCAGAAAATCCAAAAAAAATCAAATATGAGAAAAAGTGCAATAAAAACAAATGGTGAAAACCTGACAAACAAGTGCTATCTATTGGCTAGCTCTTCCATCTATTATTTCATGCATCTTTCTGCTTGCATTCATTTTCCATCAGCACTATTCATATCCATCATAAAGATTTTGTACATACGCAAGCATCGCAATTGCTCTCTCACCATGGTTTGGATAATTGGGTATATCATACCGAATTTGTTTCTAGGCTTGAGGCAAAATATTGTACTTCACTGGGGGCAAAACCTCTTGATCATCTTGAGCTTAATCAAACAGGTAGAACAAATGGTTAGACAACTCTTATCAAACGAAAATTGTGACATATCCAACATTGAACACAAGTTCAAATTATCAACCATCAAACTATCACAAAGTTAGTCTAAACACATGGATGATATCTTTTGGATAATGATTTTAACATGATTGTTCAAATTTTCTATATTTCTTTTTGCTATCATGATTTCTGAGTGACTCCATGATGTCTTTGATTAGAGGAACAAGGAAGGAACATGATATTTTTCTTATCTATTGTCTGAACATTGATCATTAATATGTGAAAAATTTTCTTAGGACATGATCATCGGAGTATCATTGAAGACATTTCTGATTTGCCTATTGAAATGATGAATACTACCTATTTTATGCAAGCAACACTTAGGTCATCTCAGTTCAATTATTCCTCGATGCTTGTGCTAACTTGCCATATCAAAATCCAGGAAAGCAGTGCTCAAGTTATCATGGTTTAATTATACCATCGATGTTTGCACTCACTTCCCACACTTTAAAAATCTCAATGATGACAAAAATGCAATAATCTAGTGACTGGTCCACTCGTAGCTCTGCATTGCATTTTTCATTTGCATTTTAGCTTGCATTCCATTCTTGCATGGGATCCCGCATGCTCCTTTTCTCCAAGATTAAATCTATCATAGGAATCATCAAGGTATCATCATAAGTGTATACACAGTCAGACTAATGACTCATATCTTTGACGACCCAACAAAAATCTTATGCTATCCTCTCAATAGAATAAACATCAACAAATCTAAATCATCCTGCAACCTGATATCAACAAACTGTCAGCTCTTTATCCAATCAACCTTATCCATTCTATCAATCGATCGCATCTGATCTATTTTATCATGTCTTCTATAGGATGTATCTTTCCTAAAACTAGATGTTCTGATCATGTCTTATATAGGATATATTGTTCCTGAAACTAGACACTTTGATCATCTTTGTCTTATATAGGAGATTTCATTCCTGAAACCAGACTGAATCTCGATCTTATCATTTTAATCAATCAAACTTTATCAATCATCAAGAACCACATTACCATGATCATAGAAGTCACATTTTCATCAACCTCAATTGTAGAAATCAAATCATTTCTAATCGTAATATCAATTTCACAAAAAATAAAAAAACTCCAAAGATCAATTATCTCAATTGATCTCCCAAGGGGGCATCATCGTATCACAATTTATCAATCAAGAGTTGGGGCATCCTATCGAACCAATATCATTATCAAAATGAGATTATTCTTTGAATCAACGCATCATCACACCTCGCTTCAAAGAGGGGCAAAATGTATACACCTAAAAATGGTCTGAAAATAATTAATTAAATAAGCAATTATTGAATTAATCTCCCTCCCCAATTTAATTGAATTCATCAACAATTTGATTAAATTCCCCCTTTCCTCTACTTATTAATAAATCTAAGGATTTATTTAATAGGTTCATTTCATAATCCCCTTTAATTAATTAATTCAAATTAATTAATTCCCCCCATCAAATTCATCATTAAATTCATTTCTTCTAAATCTCTTAATTAATTAAAACAAATCAATTAATGAGTTGTTGAGATTAATTAGCCTTTTCCTATTATTTGAATTTTTAAATTCAAATTCTCCTAACTTCTAACCACCTAACCTAACCCCTTCTAAACCTAACTTATTTCATCTAACCCTGGGTTTAATTAACCATCTTAGCTTGCACATCCTAACCACCATGTCCCCTTTCCTTGAACACTTTGCTCTCTCATGAGAAAAGCTTTGTGACACCTGTCACTAAGTGTTCCCTTTCATCCAACCTCTTCTAGAAGCTTCTTGACACTTGTCACCATGGAGATGAAATTTTCCCCTTTCATCCAACCCCTTCTCCTACCAACCTCCAATTGTTCCCTTTAATCCAACCTCTTCTCCGATCACCTCCAATTTAACCATTGATATCTTCAGACTTAATCTTGACCGTTGATTCTTAACACCTCACCCCTAGCCTTGGAAATCCTATAAATAGACCCCATTTTGGAGCAATAATCATCCCATCTCATTTACATTCAAGCATTGTTACTATAGTCATATAGCTCTTAGCAATATCATTTTAGCATTGCTATCATGTTCAATTTTAACTTAAATCTAGCTTATTTTCTAGCATAATCATGGAATCATCATTAATCATTATCATTGCTAGCTTAAATGCATCATTTATCATTTAAATCCTCCATTTGAGTGTAGTCAAGTCACTAGAATTTGCATGACCAGATCTGAGAGCAAAATTCATACTCGCATTTACTACGAGGCGATAGATCGCTTAGTTATGGTTTTATCTTTCTTTGCTTTAAATTCATTAACCATGCTTGTAATGATCTATTGAGTCTTTTGTGTTGCAAGAATAGGTATACACTTCATAGGCATGACAAATAGTATGCAAGGGATTGTACAGTTTGTACAGGCTTTATATACCGAGTTGGATAGCTATCGTAGTTCACGGGAGGGATTGTGTGCATTTTACGCTGATGGCCTAACATACAAACAAGTCAATGAATTAAAAATAACAAAAAAGGATTTGACATAATATTTTATGAACCCTAATATGGGTGAAGAGATAGATCCGAAGAAGCCATGGATGTCAATTCGATGGCGTAGGCACCTAGGCATAGCTAGACACTTTTGGAAGCGGTGGCGGATGGTCTTTGACTATCCACCACACTCCAATCATGAGGTCCCAATGTATTTTTTGAAAAAGTTATGGGCCAAATTTGAATTGGGTAAAAAGCCCAATTAATTTAATATTAGATCATTTAAGGGGGTCGGGAGAGGCATGCCCCAGGATAGGTCGAGAACCAAATTGAGTGACAGGGTTAGAAACCGTGTGCATGATGATCCCTTGGTTCCTCTTCTTGCACCAATTGTTCCAGCACCTACCCATCATCGAGTAGTGGATTCTTCTCTTGGTTCATTGAGTGCCCTGTCAGGAAATTTGGTACAGTAGTTGCGCAAGGTGAGGGTTGCCCCCAGCTTAGCACATGTTTGCACGAGCTATGGGAATGTATGCATGGGTCCACAGAGTGAGGCTTCCCTTAGAGGAGATGATGATTTTAATGATGTTGATGCTTCCCATGGTGGTTATGATGATGCTGAGGAGGCTGCACATGCTGATGTCATCTCTTCATATGTTAATCTCCTATGGGCAGACAATGATCAACCTACAAAGGTACAAATTTATTTATATAATTTACAGTGCAATATTAAACTACTTATATATACACATATGAACCATAACATGAGTCAATTTTTTCTGAACAAAGGATGGATCATACCACATCATTGAGGAACCGACATCATGTTACCTCGATACCTAGAGATGTTGGTGCCCCATTTATGGTATGCACTTTCATCTAGATAAATTGTATTGATATGTACATTTAAAATATACAATAATTTTTTTAATGTAATGATGTGTATGATATGTTTTTTCAATTTTGTAGGGTGCTTCATGTAGCACTAAGGTGGGTAGTTCTTCAAGTGACCCATGGACTACTGAGGCTCAGCCTCATATACCACTAGTATTTTTTCATCCATTAATTTGAAGTGTTTATATGCTTACTAATTTATCTACAACTTTGATTCATGTTCGTTATTTTTTGCAATTGTAAGCTTCTGGATTGTTTGATGGTGTATCGTATGTACACCTTCACCCATCAATTACTTTTCTTGCATCACATGTATGTTTTTCTGTGATAAACTTGTAGTCTATATATATACTTTATAATTTATGTATATATTTTAGATCATACCATGTTATTGTGTTATGGACTTTTTATGATGACACTTGTTATGTTATCCCGAGACTTGTTATTATGTGATTATATATAAGACTTGTTGTTATGTGATTATATATAGGACTTTTTATTATGTCATTTTGTTGCTATTATGATATCAGGTCATGTTATGTGATTTGACGCACTCTAGTGATTATATATGTGATGTTGTTTTGTTATTATGTTATTTGGACTTGTTTTAATGTAATTTCCTTATTATTATTTTTTCAAGACTTATGATTATGTCATCAGGAATTGTTATGTGATTATATATAGGACTTTTTATTATGTCATTTCATTGCTACTATGATATCAGGTCTTGTTATGTGATTTGGCGCCCTCTAGTGATTATATATATGTGATGTTGTTTTGTGATTTGGTGCCCTCTAGTGATTATATATGATCAATTTATGACTTTATATTTTAACATTGTGATTGATTATCTTATAGTGCAACAATTTATAATTCAATAAAATAATTATCCTGATTTACAATAACATCCTATTCTTAAAATAATAATTAAATCAAGAACTTACAATTAATCTATGAAGAGATTACAATGAAATAAATATATCATAAAAAAATTAGAATGATTGTAACACAATTACAATGTGCGCAAAATAACATTAAGAAGAAGATAACTAATACAATGTTGTTTATGAGACCAAAATTGTATCAAATGTAGACAAATACAATGTTAAAGGGACAAAGAAAAACAATTATCATGATTAAATATAGAAGAGTTCACACAAGTAACACAAACTTACATGCATATAAATTTGATTCAACCTAATGTACCATCTGCATCCTCTCTCTTCTGCAATGCATCTATGATTGCCTCATGCTCTTCTACTGAAAGTGTCCACAATACCTTATTAGCAGGTCTACCTTTGTATCTTTCTAATTTGATGTTTGTTGCCACCACCAAATGAGAATAGTGTATAATCTTCTTTTTTGATTGGTAGTCTTCATAAGCTGGTAAGCCATTCCTTCTTGTTAAGTATTGCGTAGCCATGTGCCAACTACCACAACAAACCCAACTGGATACTAAAAACCATCATCATCTACTTGATCACATATCAACTTTTTCTTAGGTTCTACACACCTAGCTAGCCAATACTCAACCTGCTCATCATTATCCTCAGGTGCATCAACAACATACACATGTCCTAGAAAACAAATTTAAGTACATGTAGAAATAAAACTTGTTAGAATTTATAATTCAAATACAATCATAAATTATATGACAATAAATAAAAATATATAATTTACAGTTATAAACAAGAAATTGAATTAAATTACCAGGTTGTATGAGGTCTGAAACATGATCATAATCTTCTGATGCAAATGCATGATCTGGGTCTTCATTTCTTCTAACATCTTGATATTGTGTCTCACTAGGTGTTAAGGATTTGTGTTGTCATTCTTTGACCCATTCCATATTCTTGCATTCTTCCCATTCACCTGCAACACAAAATTGACAAAAACATGCAAGCTCTCTAGTCCATATAGTCCAAGTGTTAGAATTAGAACTCTTAAATGAATGCCATCTAGCTGGCCCATTGATTCTATCACAATAATATCTTGGAAGGATATTCTCCTCTTTAACTAGCCAGAAGAAACGTCTAATTGTAGAGTTCTAACTTGATCCTGTGGATAAAGTTGTACTACACCAATGCACAATTGCACTTGCATTTTTAAATTTAGCCTTTTCCTCGAATTTGAGTTGCTCTCTGCAAAGGGCTCTCTTAACACATGCATCGACACCATCATTGTTCTCCTTTCCCATGTCCAGCCTCAAAAAAACTTCACATGTGTTCGATATTAGTTTTCTTATGAATCCTACTCAACCAATAAAATATTCTAGCATTCTTGAATTTCCCTATACAATTATCAAACCATATTAGATGTTGTGTCATCTAAATTTCTCTCTCCCTCAAATTCTGAAAAAAGGTCTTGAAGCAATACTAGACAAACTCAGATGAGTGTAATTTATTATCCTTCATATAGAAATGGTACTCTCTCAAAATTTTGTGATCCTCTTTTGTACTATCTAGTGCATGCCCATAGACAATATGGACAAAAATCAATACTTGCACTGAATTGTAGTATTGTGATTGGACCTCATCTTGTGGTGCAAGCATGTAGTTCTTTGCAAAGTCAACAACTGAAAGTATACTACCAACAAGAAATGTATCCTTGCATATTCTAAACTGACCATCGAGCCATCTAGCATTTTGAGTGTGTTTAACATATTTAGGTACGATGTTACTCTTAAATTCATTCATAAATGCATGAACACTAACTTTTTTAGTGATTAGATCGCATCGTCTTCCAACCTTTCCATCCTTCAGTGGATACTCAACAATTTTAAATCTTTTAACATCAACTAATTGTTGTCCAAAATCATTTGAAATATTTTTATGCAAACATTCATCCAAAAATGCAAGATTGCCACATATATCACATACATCAGAAACACATGCATTGAAAAGAAAATTTTGCTCATTTGGTGGGTTGCAAAGAAAACTTGATATAAACTCCTTTATAGTTTCAAGTGGTATATTTATACCACATTCTTGGAACATTCCATTACTATGCATGGTAACACATATATATCGAAATACATCATAATGGTAGCGAAATTGTACATGTGTTTTCTAACAACATGTTGCTCTTTCCTTGTTAATTCGAACATACCAAGTTTTACACTTTTCAAAAGACCTTTGACAAATTCTAATAGTCAACACCTTATCATCCAAAAAAAAAATTTACAATTCAATTTGAGTCATGTCCAATAGGTGTTTTGGATGTGGATCACGAATTTTTGACTCAACTCTTAATTTAAGAACATCTCTAACATTAGGTGATACTCTCGTATTATGGTGCTAGAATTTTTCAAGCAAATTTTTGACTTCACCAGTAAGTTTCATATCAGACCTTGGTAGTCTACCACTAAAAGTCCACAATTTGTTTGCCGGATCACTTTCAAAATTAACTCTTCTTTTTATAGCTCTTGACAAATTTTTATGATGAATATTAAGATATCCACTTATGTTACTCATTATTCTTTTATTAGAAGTTGTTTGGCTTACTAAAGTTGTTGTTATTGTCCGTCGTGCTGCATTTTTATCTTTAGAATGACTTTTCTTTCTGATTGTATCAAAGGCGCTAGCAACAGTTGATACAACTTGTTTTAAAGACTCATCCTTCTTCTTGGGTTTGACATAAAAGCCTAACTTCTTCATCACTTTTTGCATTTTAGTCATTTTAATTAGTTGTACCATTAATTGACATTGAAACCCAAATTTCTTATTATAAAAAAAATATCTAAACATTCTATTTGCATGTGTCCTAATCTATCTCCATGAAACCAAGCCAAGAAGGTTGTCTAGTACATCACTTTTAATTTCAAAATTTCCATTCGTTTGATTATCATTCAAACATGTTTCATTTTCAATTGTTGTTTCCATGTCTACATACACATTATTGGTTTTAGTTGTAGGTGGATTTTCAATTTCATTTGGAGTTTCAAATTTGATTTCAATTTGGATTTCAATTTCAGTTTCAACTTGAGTTCTAATTTCATTTGGGGTTTGATTTTCAATTGGCATTTGATTTAATAAGTAACCTGCTTCTAATAAATCACCAATTTCTTCATGAGAAAAATATAGGGATGTGAAGACATACATGTATCCAATAATGGATTAGAAGATGCACTTGAATTAAATGGTTATATTGTGTTTCCTTCGTTAGCATTTATGGTCTCATTGACATTTTCCTCTTTTGAAACAATTATGGAATTGAAGCTCTTTGTCTCATTCTTGATCTTCTCTCTCACTGACGTATTACCTCCTTCTCCCTATTTGCTGCAATCTCCTCAGTTGTCAGAATCTTTCTTTGCCTCTTCCTGCATTGATTTGATCCCATGGCTGCACCAAATTTATTTGTATGTTTGACATCCATGATATGATCTATGAGTTCATTTTCAAACCAACCTGAGTGAGATGGTTGATCATGCTCCCAGTCTCTGAGACAAATATTTCTATCATCATCATACTTCGGTGCCTCTAATATCATGCAAATTTGGTTATCATCTGTGTGAGTGTTTTGATATTGGTCAATCATTGGGATTTGTGCTTGTGGGTTAGATTTTGGCCCAAGAGATCTTTTCAGAAACGAGCGCCCATTATTTAATGAAACGGGTGCTTGTTTCGCTTTCAACGGTACAAAGCGAAACAGGCGCCTGTTTTTTGAAATTAAAAAATGGGCAGTTGTTTGTTAAAATTAGGGGCGGAAAACAACCCTTAGCATTATTTTTTGCTTTGGGATAGGCTTGGTCCCACCAAGCCTTTGCTTGGATCTCGAAAAAAATGACTAAGGTAAAACGACATCAGATTTCTACCTTGGTCTAATTTTTTGAGGGCCTTTTTGATTGAATTTTTTGACGAAATGAAAACCCATTAGAGTTTTTAGCGTCCAGATTTCAGAAATGTAAATTTCATAGTGATAAGATTTTTTTTACTATTTTTGTATTATTTATTAATCAAAAGTGGAACCTAAACCTAAAATATCACTAAATCTTTAATAACTTTTTTGTTTTTAGGATTTTAGAAAAATAAATTATATGGCATCGATCTACATACAATTCTTTTGAATATTAAAAAAAATAAAATTGAAAAATATGAAATTTTCATCAAATTATGGTGGTTGTACACTTAATGTTATGAAAATATACTTTATTGTCAGTTAAAAATTAATAAAAAAATATATTCAATAAAAAAATAAAAAAAATATTCTCATCAAGTTTTGGTGTTTTAGGTATCGTTTCCCAAAAGGATTTGGAAAAACTCATTTATTTGCATCAAAAAATGGTGCTCGTACACATGTGTGGTATGGTCCTGAAATAGGCATTTTGAAAAACTGGTTTTTAAACATGCCTACTAAAAAGTGATTTCTACCATGTGGGTATTAAAATAAATTACATATTTGAAAAGTAGAATCTGAGCACTACATTTTCTATTACTGAAGTTTTTTAATATTCAATCTCTAAGTGCATCATATTTTGATATCAATCGACAAAAAAATTGAAAAACAAAGAAAACACTTCCACTTTTTGTCCAAAAGTGCAACTCAACTTCTTGCAGCCACCCTCAATTTTTTATCTATCTTCATCTTATACAGGATGTATCCTTCCTAAAACCAGACATTTTTTATCTATCATTTGTCTTATATAGGATTAGACCTTCCTAAAACTAGGCACAATCATCTATCTTCATCTTATACATGATGTATCCTTCCTAAAACCAAACGTTTTGATCATCTTTATCTTATACCAAATGTGTCCTTCCTAAAACTAGACTTATCAATCCTATCTGTAATGCCCCGCCAGGAAACCCCGAAGGGATAAGCTATAACACAAGAATGCAGTGCACAATTTCTTTTTTAAAGTTACAACACATAAGATGCAACAAGATATCAAAGATTCAGATTACATAGCAGAAGACTTCAACAACCACCTAAAGAGTTTCCCAATGAGATTACTTAAATTTCACAATTCATTTAACTCACACAGTTAATCCAATAAGCTGATAATCTAACAATGAGATAATTCTTAATCAGGATAATTTCTTTCAAAGGATAGAAATATAATTCACAAGCAATGATTCATCCATTAAGATCCATTCATAATCCTCATTCAAGCTTTTCATTTAAAATTACAAACTATACATCTAACATTCTAATACACTAGGAATTCATCATAACATAAGAGAACTTTCCAAGCATATTTAAATTCCTTAACAACAACTGAGTATAATTCATTACTCTAAGTTACAATCTTTCCATATTCCAACTTATTGCATTTCAAAAGATGGTTACATACATGCACCTACGATAAATATCATCTAACTACTTACGCATTTGATCAACATGACATTCAAGAAGAACTGAATATAAGCATTTATAGTTAATTCCATTTATCCACTTAACCATTCTAACATAAGCTAAACATACATGATAAAGCTGAATAAAGGAACATAAGAGAATACATCACATGACACCATAATCATCTCGGAGTTCACTCCTAAAGGACTACATCTCTGGGTCTGCTCAACTGCAAGACCCCCTCTGATAAATAATAAAGTTAAGAATACAAGAGGTTACACCATTACAATCCAGCCATCAAGGCGATACATAAACAATATACAAACGACCACATCGGTCCATCAATACATAAACGATCCCTGAAAGAACAGGATCCAGCTGAACATAATCAAAGCTAAAACAAGAGGTCCATGAGAGCATCCATAAAACTGAGCCATCTCCACCCAGGGTCTAACATGAAACCAACACTCACAAGGGCAGAGACAAAAAGGACGACTCACAAAGGTACTCCTAACGGGACAAAACGACAACACACTAGCGAACGTAGGGACAAGTGTCATCACACAACCTGGTATGGATACCATGGCAAGTCTTCATAGGTCCTGGCCCCATACACTGGGTCACCCTGGCAACCTAATCTGAGCTTCCGGCCCATCCAAGTCTCATGTGGACCCACACATCCTCTCGCGAAGACAAGGAAGATGGTTTGCCATTTCAGGCCTTCTCACAGCATGTCGAATCTATGATAGCACTCGTCCCATGTGTGAGGCACATTATCTTATTTAGAGATTACATTCTAATCTACTGTTAGGTTATCACTTATTAGACTCACTTTCGACGGGTTACCCAGCAGCCACTTTGGGCGCGGCCCCCAATCGAAAGCCACTTTCCCATACGACACTAGACTATACTCAGACGAACTCAAAACCAAGGAATACACATGGTCAGACGAACGGAGTTCAAGAAGAGAGACACAATCATCAGGTCAAACACGACTCAAAAGTAATCACTTACTGACGGTACTCTAACTAGAGACCTGACAACTAAGGTTAACCATGAATCATCACTTGACTCACACAAAGAGGATATGACCAAAGCGACACTACCACAATACAACAGTCAACTCAGAATCGAGGATTGAAATAGGAACCCCAAGTCAATCCATACGATAGGGTCCTACTAAACAAAGCAAAACATGCCATTTCATAATTAAAGGCGAATACAGAAATTAAACTCGCAAGGCAATAATCAGAAAAGACAATATTTCCTCAAATTGATTTAATCATTACAAGTCGATCAAGTTTTCTACAAGATCCAATCAGGTAACAGTTATCTACCTCATCAAGGGATAGGTTGTTCTTGGTTTTCTAACTCCTAAGGTTCAAAGCATCGAACAGGCAAAATAAGCCATAATGAGTTTTTAAACCATATTTATAATAATACAACTCAGACAACCATTAATCTATTAAATAAGATATTTAATCTCCGACAAAACATCATAGACATACTGGTTCAAAATCAATCTCTACAGATTCATAATTTTCAATGCATATCATTAAATTTCTCATGCCCAATGATAATTATTTCACTACTTTTCAATTACTCAAATGATATGTTCTACGATAATTTTTAACATCATCAATCAGAATAAAATCACTGATGTTCAGTTGCGAAAATTCACAGTTTTAGAACTTAATTAAAAGGAGGCATCAGTCACGAAATGAAGTTGAATAATGCTTAATCCATAAACTCCATTTTAAAATTACTCAATACCAATTTAACATTTATCAGTTTTATGCCCCTTAATCATAATTACGCAACTAATTAAACTTAATCATTAAAATAATATTTAACATATTATAAGCCCTTTTTTTTTTTTTGAATGGTAAAAAAAAACATATAAAAAAAAACCATATTAAAAACTATGCTTTCTTTTAAACAAGAAAAATGCATTTTAAAATAACTATTTTCTTTCTTTTAAAAAAAAACGCGTTGAAAACAAAGAGGCAAGGGTTAGGGCCGTGCCCTAACCCTAGCGCCAGGGAAACACCCGCAAGCAGCGCTCACGGTGGTGCCCGCAGGTGCCGCGGCGCCCTACGGCCACCGCCATGAGCCACAGGCGCTGCGGTCTGCGAGCGAAGGCACGGGAGCATAGGGGAGGAGAAAGGGGAGGAGTGGGGGAGAGGGGAGGCGGAGCGGGTGGAGCTCCGCTCCCCACCTCCAATCTCCAAAACATAGACCGAATCAATAAAACAAACGCCCAGTTTGGTTCCGAACCAAAAATGCCCAGCGCTAAAAAAATATAAACACAGTTCGAAAATGATACATATTTTTCTTTTAATAAAACACACAGGTTCAAAATTAACAAGTTCATTTTAAACGAACTGTGCATTGGGTAACAAGATATTTGATGATAACCATTTCTTTCCCAAACACAACAGGTTTTAACACCCAAACGATAAGAGGAATAACAACATCTCAAAAACACCTCCAGCCAAGCTGGTTAATTCACTAAATCAATCAAACACATGGCATTCAATGGAGAATCCAAAGCCAAGATTAAACCCCCATTTCCATTTCAAACAAAAACTAAAATTGAGAGAGTTGGATCCTACCTTAACACGCAATCCTGGCATAGCTGAAGGAGAGCCCACCTCCCAGATCCAGCAAAACTGCCTCCTCTCCAAAAACCCCAAATTTCCTTCCAAAATTCTCTCCAACCAAAAATTTTCCAAATTTGTCCATCCTCTCCAATCTCCCCAAATTTGGGTTATATGGAAGAGTTGACCCAAAAAAATTCCATTTTTGGAATAAAAATCTTATTTACAAATAATTCACAAAATTAATCCTTTCTAACTATAACAACCAATTAACTTGCTTTCCAAATCCAAAATCAATTTTCTCATTAATCCAATTTAACCTTTCTGATTTAATAATCCAACAGAATGCAATTGAATCTATTGTGATAAAATACAAAACTTTCCTTTTCAACAGCATATACAAAATGCATTTAATAATCAAAATCAGTCATTTAATCGAATTCACTTCCAATATAAAATAAGCAATTCAGATCAACGAAAATCGCATAACGAATTCCCGATTAATTTAATCCATTAATCTTCAATGCACAAATGCATATTTAAACAAGATAATTACTAAGGACTAATTAATCAAATTAACCAAACACACCAAACACGCCAAACGAGAAGATCAACCAACAGACGACTCGCCAACCCAAATAAGAAGGGGATACCGACGACGACTGGCGATGCTCACTTGAGCACGACTAAGGCCGACTAGGGTCTTACGACCACCTAATCTAACTCTAAGGATTAAAAAGGGTATGCTCAAACCTGCAAAACCAGGTGACAACGAACCTCGCACTCATGCGACTTCGTACCTGAAATCTCCTGCAATCAAAGATCATACATGCATACATATATAATAACTTAATGAGAGCATTAGTCCGATACTAATATCACGAAATAGGAACACTGACAACTTGCATACGACTAGAGAGAAAACCACATCAATAGCTATGCGTAAAATCAACATCTGACTATAACATAATATTAAGATAATCTAACTAAGATTAAACCAAGATTAGAGATCGATTACGGTAGGGGTACTACACTCTCAATCTTATCATTCAATAAATCTACAAATCACTCTAACCATTTCTTTTCTCCAATCAAACTCATTCATGTCATAAACTAACCATTCTTCCAACTATCATACAACATTATTCTTCTTTCAAGAGATCATTCATGCCTTTAATGCATAAACAATCTCTCAAGTAACCAAATATTTTCAAATGCAAACCAATATTTTCAATTGCAAACTAATATTTTCAATTGTGAACTAATATTTTCAATTGCAAGAAAATAATTCAATTACGAAATTAATATTAGTAATTGCGGATAAATAATATACACTCAATTGCAAATTTGCTAATTTTTGCAAATTTACACATTGATGGAAAAATTTGGAAAAAAATTGACAAAATGTGCAAAATTTTTGAATGACTCACCAAACTTCACATTATCGATTACTAGCATATTCCGAAAAAATGGTCTTCATTCCACAATTTTTTGACCACTTTTTTTGAAAGGGGCATATTTACACCCTAAGTGTCGCCGGGGCATACTGGGACAATTTTTTTTTTGTTCTCCTTGAAACAACGTCGTTCCGACATTGTGTCAAAAAGGGGCAAATGTAGACACCTAGAAATGTCTCATTATTTGTACACTAATTATTCATCTATTTAATTAAGTAATTCTTTAATTATTTGATTAAATTAAATATTTCTTCTGATCAGAATAATTAACATTTCTAATTATTGAATTTCTATCATTTCATCATTTAATCAGTTAACCCTTTCCTAAATATTAATTAAATATCAATTATTGAATTAATTGCAACATTTTCTCTAGTTAAATAATCTTTATTATTTAATTAATTCAATTTCCTATGATTAAATAATTTCATTTAAATTATTTAATTAATTAATTTAATTCTTCAAAATCCCAAAATTCTAATTCCAAATAATTCCATCTAATTTCATTTCATTTTTTCCAAAATTTGAATTTCACCAAATTTGAATTTCAGTTAATTTCATGTGTATTTCTGCATTCAAAAGTCCAAATTCAAATCCAAATTGAAAATGAAATTCAATTTCAAAATCCTACAACACATGCTAAAATCAGAACTGATTGATAAAATCAGTTATCTAATTAGTTAACTCCTCAATCTCCCATTTTCACTCAAAATCAAGTTTTTATGACTAATCAATCATTTCAATCTTCTAACCCATAAAATCGGTCATCTCCTCAATCAAGTTAGTCTTCTAATCAATCAATTTAGTCCTTACTAGTCTATTCAGTTTACTAGCCAATCTATTGAGTTCACTCTCCAATTTATTGAGTTCACTCTCCAATCAATTGAGTTGACTCCTCAATCTAATGAGTTAACAGATCAATCAATTTCAGTTGTCTATCAATCAACACTTGAGTTCAAATTATCACCTCTTTTGTGTTGAAAATCTATAATTTCAAGCTCATCTCATCATTTTCAATCTAGCATTCAACATTTAGAATCCAGAATAGAGAATCACAGTCTTCAAACAATTGTCTAATCTATGTAGGAATTCCAGTGCAACACTTGAGAGCCACCTACAAGCATAATGGATGAAAAGATGCAGGATGAGGGAGTCTTTATTTGAATTCATTTCTCATTTTGTATTGATTTTCATTGATTATGTTTGATGTTTGTTAATTAGTTGAGAATTGGTGATTCGTTCTTATTTGCTAATTAGCTTAATACATATGACATTTAGGTATGAAAACAATAGTGTTTCTATAATTTTAAAGTTTTTTAATATATGCATGATACAATTTAGTTTTTATGGTTTTAATGTTTTTAATATATGTAGGTTATATTTTAGTTTTTTATGTAAATTAATCACATGAATCTCTTTGATACCATGAGAAGGGTAGAGCTTGAATATTTTGTGAATCATTTTAGAACATAAGCCCTCATGTTATGTTCATAGCTAGCCTAACAGACAACTTTCTAGACAACTTTCTATGTGTAGACCCCACTATTCTAGTAGGTTGATTAATCAAGAGTTATCTCGAATTGTGGGGGGATAAAGTATCACCATAATTTGGTGTAAGGAGGAAAGCACTTCAATAATAAAGGTCAAATACCATCATGATAGTTATCGCCCCTTGCCCTTGATAAGTCTATCTTTGAATAAGTGGTGAATATAACTCCCCCTTCCCCCTAACATTCCAATTGATGTCGCAATTGATTTTCTTTATGAACTTATCTTAATCAAGATGATTTTCGTAATTGTAGACACCTAAACTTGTCATGTCCTAATTAAATAAATATTTTATTTATTTAATTATTTTATCCTAAGCCTTCTATTAATTAAATAGATTTCTATTTATTTAATTAATTCGTTTATCCTCTTCTAGCTTTTCCCTTTTAAATAAATATTTTTATTTATTTAAATTATTGTTTTTCTAAATTAAATAAATATTTTATTTATTTAATTGGCCCCACTCCCTCTATTAACTAAATGATTTTTTATTTATTTAATTAATTCATTAGATTTTTACCTCCATGAAACTTGTCATTTATCTCTTCATTTTATCTTAACCACCTTTCTAGTATTTTATCCTTTTCCATATGTATCCTTTAATCCTAGCCAGCCATTTATCTTTTCACCTCTTAATCCTATCCCTTGATTTTATAAGGTGCCTTCTATATAAGAGGATTCCTTCATACTTTCATAACCCTAACAATCTACCAATCTAACTAATCAGCGATTAATCAAACTTCATGTGATCAAGCGACTTCATTGTTAGTGTAGGTTTTTTGTTTTCCTTATGTTAGGGGGTATTTATTTTTTCCTACACATATATTATTTAAGCTTGCTTAGGTTAATAGGAGTGGTTTATATGAGGAAACATGGTGAAATACTTCAGCTACATGTGTAACTCTCCACCTCACATGGGTAGTTGAGTTACACACCCTTTTTTGGCTTGTTGTGCCACCTCTCATAACCACTATTTTGTCATTTCCTAAGTGGGTTATGGGGTAGTTGGGTTTCACACCCTCTTTTGGCCTTATGTGCCAACTTTCTCAACTCCTTTTTTGTCTTCATGTAAGGAGGTTATGCCACATGTTTTGGCATTTACCAAGAAGGTAAAACCTCCCACTTTTTATAGGGAATAGGAGTTAATGCACCCTTTGGATGTATATGCTTATATTTTTCTATATAATAAGCACTATACTCTCACCTTCACTAGTCAAGTTAGTGGAGTGATAGCTTGGTGAGAGTCTTCTCCAAATTCTCCTCTTTCTCTCTATTTCTCTCTCAAATTGAAATTATCTTCATTCAGCTATTTTGATCTTCAATCATCCATTGTGTGAGGAGTTGCATGTGATCTACAACCGACATCAAAGCTTGGCTCAATTCTCGCTTCTCGCAGAATCTCACATGGTATCAGAGCTTATTGTCTGGTATAGCTCATTGCTTTTTTTTAATTTATTTGAGAGATTTGAGACTTTTATATAGCTAATAATTCCCTTAAAAACTAAGTATGCTCTTCTCCTGCATTCTCGTGTGATCTGGAGAATCAGAACAATTTAAAAGAAAATAGCTTCTAGTTAAATCTAGTTTACATGTATGTGTTCTTGTAAGATCTGGGTGATTGCATCTTTGTGGTAATATTAGAAGCTTAATAAGAATTTCCAGAGTGTCCATAAAGCTTCACAAAGTCAAAAGTGACTTTTACTTCACCAAAATCAGAGTTTGGAGGACACAGTAAAAAATCAGAGAAATTTTTTTATACTGGAGCTGTTTTCATTTCGGCTTTAGTGTTTCAACTTCTGTTTACTTTCACAAAAAATGATTTCTGGGTTTTCTTCCTAGCATCAGAAAAATGTTGGGTTTTGGATGGTATTTCCATAAAACTAATAAATTCTGCACAAACCGAGTTTGAATAGGTCCTAAGCCATTTTTCTATCAGGGAAATTCAGCAACATTTCTTAAAAGTTGCACAACTTTTGCCGCAGGTGTCAGATTTTTGCAAACAAATACTTGACGGAAAGCTGGAAATGAGAACTCTCCATTATTATAGGTCTAATTGAAATTTTTTGCCTTTTTTATCAGATATTAAAGGTTGTATAAGCTACTTCTTTTTCTCTTCAATTGTTCACATCTTTCTCCTCACAACTCTATTTTTCAAAAACTAATAGTTGTTGGAAAGGTATTGAGATAAATTAAGCAGTTATAAGGATAATTTGTTTCAAATCTTGTCTCAAATTATTTGTATTTAAAATCTCTATTGGTTTCTTAAAAGAATTGTAATCTGATAAAAAGCCTTGTAAATGCACTAATTATAAAGTGCCAACCTTGTAATATTTGGGGGGGGTGATTTTTGAGACTAGTGAAAAGGGGGGGTGTCTCTTGTGCCTTCTTTCTTGCACTTTTCCTGATTCTTTGCAATCTTTTTTTCTACTATCATGGATGCATCTATAATTCCACTTTTAACACCATATAATTATTTTGAATGGAAATCTAAGATGATAATATATCTGAAAAGACATGGATATCATCGTGTTACTATGGGACTTGAAATTGAACCTCAAGATACTGCAGAAAAGATTAAATGGTTTAATAAATGTGATGAAGCTTTTGGTACTCTATGTATGTTAGTCTCTCCAGACCTTCTTTTTCACATTGAATCTACCACTACACCAAATGCAGTGTGGACCACTTTGGAAAGCCTCTTTGGTAAGCAGGATGAGCTAAGAGGTCATCAGTTAGAGAATGAACTCATAGGATTGAATCCAACCAATTTTGATACTATACAAGACTTCTTCACTAGACTTAAGTCTGTAAGATTGCTGTTGGAACACTGTGGAACTAAGAAAGATGATAAGCAACTGATTTTGAGTATTCTTTCTAAGCTTGGTCCTAACTATTCAGTGTTTGTTTCTACATTCTATGCTACAAAATGTGCTTTAGGTACCACATTCAAAATGCCTTCTTTAGATGAATTTGTTACAGAACTCACTAGGGAGAAAGACAAATTGGTTCAAATGGGTACAATAAAACCCTCTAAGTCACATGCCTTAATTATAAATCAAGGCACAAAAGAACAAAAAGGGTCTAGTAAGCAAGATAAGAAACAAAAGAACCAAGGAGAGAAGAAAAAAGATCAAAAATCTGCTACTTTAAAAGTAGATAATCAGACCTCTTCATCAAGAGGTGAACAACCTAAAAAGGAGAAGGTCAAGTGTTCTTATTGTAAGAGGCCTGGTCATGATGAACATAAGTGTTTAAAGAAACAAATTGATCACCTTTCAAATCTTCTTGAAAAGAATAATATCAAGGTGCTTGATTCAGTCAAACAAAGTTCATTAGAAGATCTTCTAAGGATATAGATAAGAGTAAAGGGAAAGGAAAGAATAAGGCCCTAGTTGTTGTTGCTTCACAACCCAATTCTTGGATAATTGACTCGGGTGCTTTGCACCACATGGCTTCTTCAAAAGATGATTTCACCTCTTTAGAGCCATGTTCTATGCCTTCCATATTAATGGGTGATGATACTCCTGTTGAAGTGCATGGGAGAGGGTCTGTTCATATGGGCGAAGGAACATTTAAGGATGTCCTTTGTGTTCCATCTTTATCAACTAATCTCCTATCTATATATCAGATCACTCACACTAGTTCTAGCAAGTGAATTGAGTTCACACTAGATACAGTGGTAATCAGTGAAATGCATAATGGGTCTACTATTGCTATGGGAAAAGCAGATCATCAATCCAGATTATATCAGTTTTCTCACTTGGTTCCCGAATCTCCTTTGATAGTTTTACTCACTCATGCAGATGAGATTAGTTGTTTGTGGCATCAATGATTTGGCCACTTGAACTATCGTTACTTGCAACAACTCAGTAAACAAGACATGGTTTCAGGGTTGCCTTCTATTCGATTTTTTGATGGAGTTTGCCAGGGATGTATTCTTGGTAAGCATCCTGAGGAGAAGTATGATAAAGGCAAAGCATGGAGAGCTCCACAACTATTGGAGTTGGTACATAGTGACTTGGTAGGACCATTTCCACAACCATCTTTCAGCAGGGCTAGATATGTCTTAACATTTATTGATGACTTTTCTAGATTTACATGGGTTTACTTTCTCAAACAAAAGTCTGAGGTATTTGAGAATTTTCTAGATTTCAAAGCTTTTGCAGAGAAACAATTTGCGAAGTTCATCAAGATTCTGCGTATAGATAATGGGGGTGAATATGTTAATAATCAGTTTGAACAATTTTGTGCTTCAGAAGGTATCAACATGCAGCACACAGTTCCATACATCCTCAATAGAATGGTGTCACAGAACGGAAGAATAGGTCCTTGAAGGAGATGGAAAATTGTATGATTCACTCCAAGTCTTTGGCACCTCAGTATTGGGCAGAGGCCATCAATTGTGCATGTTACATCCAGAACTAAGTTCCTCATAAAGTTGTGAAGGGGGTAACTCCTTTTCAAGCTTGGACCAGTCGGAAACCTACAGTTAAGCATTTCAGAGTGTTTGGTTCTCTTGCATGGGCCCACATTCTAGCAGAGAAACACAAGGCTATGAATCCGCAGAGCAAGCCTTGCATATTTGTTGGGTATCCAGATGATGTCAAAGGGTATAGACTTCTCCATCCCTCTACACATGAGTTGTTCATTGAGAGGAGTGTTCGTTTTGAGGAGAGTTCTTCTATTTCTTCTCATACCACTTCTCCATCCACTATCACATTGGAGACATTGCATGATGATGAGAGTTCTTCTAAGGATCTTAATCCTCCTAATCCTATTAAGGAGTCTTCTTCCTCCACTTCAGATGGTGACAGTGATGGTGAGGATTCACATTCTTCTCATAGTCATCCTTTAGAGGTTGATGATTCTCCCCCAGACTCTCTAGCTTCAGTGCCTCTTTGGGCTCGACAAACTTTTGAGTCAGCAAGAGATTGGCTTGGTGATCCATTAGATTCTAGAAGAACTAGGTCACAATTTTAGCAAGCTCCACATCTCTTCATTGCTTCAGCTTCTGATCCACAGTCTTTGCGAGAAGCTACAGGTGTTCCCGAATGGGATGCTGCAATGCAAGAAGAGTTTAATTCCTTCGAAAGGAATCACACATGGGATTTAGTTCCTCTTCCTAAGGGAAGGAAACTTGCTCGATGCAAGTGGATCTATCAAACAAAATTTGTAGCAGATGGGTCGCTTGATAAGTATAAGGCTCACTTGGTAGCAAAAGACTTTTCCCAAGTTCCAAGGGTTGATTACTCTGAGACTTTTGCTCTAGTTGCTAAGATGAATTCCATCCGACTTGTCCTTGCTATTGCTGCAACTCATCATTGGGAAGTTCATCAAATGGATGTCAAGAGTGCATTTCTTCATGGTGACCTTCGGGAGGAAATCTACATGGAGCGGCCACAAGGGTTTATTCAAGATCCTTCACTTGTGTGTCGACTTTGAAAGTCTCTCTATGGCCTCAAACAAGCTCCTTGAGCTTGGTATGCCAAGATGGACTCCTTCCTTCTGACAGTTGGTTTTACTCGATGCCATTCTGATCCGAATGTCTACATTCTGCACCAGGATGATACTCTCACATTTCTAGTTCTCTATGTTGATGACTTGTTGATCACAGGGAGTCACTCATCCACCATCAAGGTAGTGAAAACTACTCTACATGATAGATTTCTGATGTCAGACTTGGGTCTTCTACATTACTTCTTGGGAATTGAGATTACTTAATCTTCTTCAGGCATCTTCCTTGGACAACCCAAGTATGCACTTGATATGCTCTCTAGATTTTGCATGGCTGATTGTAAGCTTGCACCTACTCCTTTTTTGTCTGGGGTCAAACTTGAGGCTAAGTGCTCTTCACCATTGGTTGATAGCACTTTATATCGACAAATTGTTGGGAGCCTCATCTACTTGACTCATACGAGACCTGACATTTCATATGTGGTGGGCATGGTCTCTAGATTCATGCAGGGGCCACATGAGTTGCATTGGAAAGCAGCTAAGCGGATTCTCCACTACATTTAGGGTACTCACAATTATGGAATTTAGTATGCAGCAGGCATGGATATTGAATTGGTGGGATATATGGATTCAGATTGGGCGGGTGATTCTCAGGATCACAAGTCCACTTCAGGGTATTGCTTCTCACTTGGTTCTGGTCTAGTTTGTTGGTTGAGTAAGAAGAAGTCTACAATTTCTCTTTCATCAAAAGAGGTTGAGTATCGAGGGGCAGTTAATGCCACCACTAAGGCTATTTGGCTTCAAAATATTCTCACTGAGTTTGGTATTCCAATTAGGAAGCCTACTATCATCTTTTGTGATAATCAAAGTGCTATACAGATCTCAAGAAATCCAATTCATCACCAAAGGATGAAACACATTGAGATACATATGCACTATATTCAGGAGCTCATTCAAGAAGGCATCATTGATTTTAAGTATTGTTCTACAATGGAGCAAACTGCGGACATCTTCACCAAACCCTTCACCGAAAGCAAGTTCCTTCATTTGCGATCTCTGCTTGGGATACGATAGGTGTTTACTTCAGGAGGGACTTCTTAGTCCTTCTTTCTTTCTTTCTTTCTCTCCTTATTTAGGGGGGGGCTATTCCTCTTATGGGGGACTTCTTCTTTTGGGGGGGCTATCTATGTACATGGGTACCTAACATGGTTGTATTTGTCGGGACCCATATTTTCACCCACCTAAGCTACGCTTAAGGGGGGGTGTTAGTGTAGGTTTTTTATGACCTCTTCACATTTAAGATTGTTTCTTCGAGATAGGAGTCAATCTGAAAAGGAAGTTGGTTCCTTAAGTAAAAAAACTGGGCTATTGTTAGATTTTCAAGTTCTACGTTATTTGTCATTTGAAGCTCGAGTATTAGTTGATTGAGTTGATGAATAAATTTTTCAAAAATACTGGAGCCTGCATTGATGAATAAATCGTTGAATAAATCGTTGAAGTTCTGTTAGCGAGAATACTGCATTTATACTGGATTTGATTCAATAAGTATTCCCTCATGTCTTGAAGCCCAATAGATTTTAAATCTTTCTACTCATTTCAGAAAAAGAAAATCGTTGAAAAGAGGTGTTATTCCCTTCTAGAAAACAGATCATTCTGGAATGGTTTATGATGTCCAATCATGTTGGACCATTGGTCCCAAATCACCTGTGTTGATATCCAACATCTATAAATCAAATGCCTGCAATTATTTATGACGTCTAATCATGCTAGAACACTTATCCAGAAGCATGGAATTATCCTCATTGGATGTGCACATTATGTGCACATTATGCATTTAGTTTGTCTGATCTGCTGCAGTTGTTTGTTTTGAAAAACTGGAACAAGTACAGTTGGGAGTTGGAGAATCTCAAATAACACCATGAATTGAGTATTCTGGTGCAGCAGAGTGGACCCAAAAGTATCTTGTCATATTTATATGAGTGAATGATCAAGTTCAGTTAACCAAGACATTCAGTAGCATATCTTCTCTATGCTAAGATATTGATATGGTCAATTATATCTACTTTTTCAACAATGGGAAATAATTCTTGTTGATTTGATTTTGAGTATCCATAAAGGTCGTTGCCCATATTAGGAGTGTTGGAATGAAAACAAAAGTTAAAGATTGTTCATAATTTTAGTAAGTTTTTATTTTATTTTTAGATATGGTCAATTTTTACTTTTTGAATTTATGGGTGTTTTATTTTTATTGTTGAGATTGTAAGAAGATTTATGATAAGGATGATTATTTCAAAAGAAATTGGTTGCTGTGATACATTCTAGAATGATTTTTCATCATTTTTATAATTGAAATGATTAGATTTACTGAAATATGTCATATATTTTAAGATTGGCAGTAGAATCTCATTTAACTAAATGCTATTTGTTCTCAATCTGAAATGCTATTTGTCCAAGTTAAGAGTCTTCTAATGGAAAAAAAGTTGAGCATAATTAAATGTTCTCATAATAAGTTCTTTTGAATATGGTAAATTTTTGCTTGTGAATTTGTGGGAGATTTATGTTTATTATTGAAATTCTAAAAAGATACATGATAAAAAATGATTATTTTGAGAAAAAATTGTTGATGTGATGTATTCTAGAATGATTTTTCAGCATTTTTATATTTGAAGTGATTGCATCTATTGAAATATATGTCAAATATTTTAAAATTAACAGTAGAATTTTGTTTAATTAAATGTTATTTGTTCTTACTTTGAAATTCTAATATAAATTTCTCTTTTATGATTTTTTAATCAATAGATATCACAAACAAAACTAGAATTTTATGAACCTCGACTTTAATTAGAACACAATCAGAATCAACCTTTGTCCATATTGATAATCACTAGTTAGATCATTTTGTAGGAGAGGAGGTTGTCCATGTTAGGAGTCCTCCAATGGAAAAGAGATAAAAGATTGTCCATAATTGAATGTTATGATAATAAACCCTTTTGGATATTGTAAATTTCACTATTGATTTCTGAAGATTTTGTTGTTGAAATTCTAAAAAGATTCATGATAGAGATGATTATTTTGAGAGGAATCGGTTGATGTGATGCATTTTAGAATAATTTTTTTATCATTGTTATGATTGAATTGATTAGATCTATTGAAATATATGTAAAATATTTTAAGATTATCATTACAATTTTGTTTAATTAAACTGTTATTTGTTTTCACTTTGAAATTTTACCAATTTGAATTATTTTGTCAATTCAAAGGACAATACCCAAAGCAGAATTTGTGGTATTGTAAACACATAACAAATCATATAAAATTTTATTTCATTGAAAATATGTAAGAACCATACAATTTTTGGCAAACTCTGTGAAAGAGAGTTGTGTGCCCTTGAACCTATCCCATTTGGGCAAACTCTGTAAAAGAGAATTGTATGCCTGGAATCTATCCAATTTGGGCAAACTCTGTAAAAGAGAGTTGTATGCCTAGAATGTATCCAATTTGGGCAAACTCTGTAAAAGAGAGTTGTATGCCTGAGCCTGTACAATTTAGGCAATCTTGTGAAGGAGCATATGCCTATAACTTTGTAACTCCATAACTCTCCAACTCCTTCCAATTCGATTCGAATTGGGCTTATTTATAGGCTTTCAAAGAAGCTAAACATCCACTACATTTATGTCCTCATCGGAAGTCGAAAAGACAATCTAGTATTGAAAGGTTATTACATTTATATGAGGACAAAAATTAATTAAAGATTAAAATATTTAATACTCTCACCTATTTCTGATCATTTACTTTAATAAAATTCTCTTCACATGATTTTTGAATGAATAAATAATACAAAGAAAACTAGAATTTCATGAACCTTGACTTGATTAGAGCACCATTAGAATTGACCATTTTGCATAATGATAAGCACTTGTTAGATTATTTTGAAAAATTTGAAATGACCCTATAGATAACAAAAGTGTTGTTTTGAATCAAAAGATCATGACTATGTTGAAATTGACCTTCATTGCATCTATGTTTGAAATTTATGGGGATGAAGATGAGTGTTAAAGGTGACAGTGTAGAAGTTTTCTATTTAACAATCTAATCTCATAATCATATACATGAAAACATAAGTTTGAGATTGAGTTGTAATTATTGAAAAATATATTTTCTCTAATGATAAGAAGGAGAATATTGATAAATGACCTGAAATATCATTATTTAATGATCAATAACTCACATATAAACATGCATAGTTCAAAATTTGAACAAATAATAATTATTCTCCCTATTTCCTTAGCTAAGTCCCTAAATGTATGAATAAATGCAAAAGATAGAATCTAACCAAGTAAATGGATAGTCTCCCAACCTTCAAAGCATTCATGTGAGTCAAGATAACTCCTTTAACATGACGAGTTTCAAACTAGTGTTCTATGAATATCGTTCGTAGTGGATAAGAATGCGTGTCATGGATTATGTAGTAATCACTTGATAGTTGCTTTTGGAATACTTTTAAAAATCATAAATACATTTTACATTCATTTCAACTCACAGAGATGGTGGCAAATTGGTTGGAGATATTAGTGGTGAGGAGAAGATTAAATGATGGACACATGAAGCTACATTTTTTATAGTGACTTTATTTTTCAAACTTAATGGTGATTGTTATTTATGGACCTCCTTCCTGTGACTAGATTTTTCTAGAACAATATTCAGTATAGTGAATTTTAATATTATGGTTGGATACTTGGTTTTGATAATATTAATAGGATTAGCATAGTTGATAAAAATTATATTCTTTTTGCTTTATTATCATGAATAGATTATATTTATATTGTGAGGAATTAGAAGGAAATTGTATAAAATTATTATTACAATATGAATTGTATGTAAGAGATAGTATATTCATTAAGTTTATATCATTTTGCAATTGATTATATATTGACACATTTTTTAAGTATGTAATTGATATCAAGACCGATAGTTGGAGGTTCTCAAAAAAATTCCTTCTTGTGCATGCTTTATGAAATCTAGATCCAGGCCAATGAGGGGACTAAGGTCTCAATGTTGGAAAATATGTTGAACTAGCTATTGACTTGTTTTAGTTCACCACTCAAATAGTCATGTATTGTTTAGAAAATGTTATATCTAGGTCGTTCTCTATTTAAAAAATCACCAGAGATAGGTAGGGCATCCAAAATGAGGCCTTGGTCCTTTAAAATATTTCTCAAAATTCTCTAAGAAAAAGAAGATTTTGTCTTGTGAGTTCTACTTGTCCAACTAAACTAGAAGTTTGGTTCACTTAGATTTCCCCACAAGGTCCCAGCTAGTTGGAAGTCCTCACAAAAGGAGTAAAAATGTAGAAAATAATTAAGTTAACCTTTTGTAAGAACTTGACATCCAAGTTAACTTCCCCTCTCAAGTTATTAGTCTAGTTCACTTGGATTTCTTGACACCCAATTTCCATTAACACAAATTTTAATGTTTACTAAAATTTGATACCCATGAGATCTTGGTGTTCATTCAAACTGAACCTTTACAAAGAAAATTATCTAGTACACTTAGACATTTTTTATTCCCCCTTATTGACATCATGCTAGCATCATTTATAGAGTTTCTACTGCCATTTGAATGAGATCTTTCCAAGGTTACATTCTAAACTTGTTTGGTTACATTTTCTTGCAAATATTTCATTGTTGGTCTTTGATGTTGACATGCATCCCCTATTGTTATCATCCATCCCAAGAAATCCTAGTCTATGATGACATCATCCTTTGTTGACATCATTAGTGAAACTTTCCATCCAAACTTGATACCGAAGGCTAAGGAGGTTGCCAAGTTTAGTTTTGCAAATCTTCTCCATAGATTTAGTTTCGAGTGGCATTCCCATGGGTCTAGTTTAAAAGGTAGATCTCTAGTAGAAGGTCCAATTGCACTTTCAAGACTTGTAAATGCACCAAAATGTCTAATTTTTCACTCTTAATATATTTTTAATTCTTGTGGCTACCAAATTTAAGTTGGATGACTAAGAATCCTTCTAAATACAAAGTGACACATTTCTACATAAGGAAGAAAAAAGATGCATATAATTTAATTTAGCCAATTTTATAGGATTCAAAACCTTTGTCGAAAGCAAACGAGGTAGTCAAAACCATTCCAAATTTTAGATAGCACGAATAAATGAAAGAACAGAGGCTAAGTATCAAGTTAGTAAAAGAGAAGTTAAGTTTTGAAAGAACTCAAAAGCTTTCAAAAGCTCCATCAAAGGTTAACAAGGTTGTCACAACCACGTCAAAGCTAATAAGGCTTGTTTTGCTTATTTTTGTTTAGTTCTTATTTGCTAATTTGTTGATATTTACCTATTTTTTTGACTGTTTATTTACTTATACCACTATCTTTGTAATGGGGTTTTTAGGATCCTTAATTTATTTTTTTACATTATATAAAAAAGTAAGTATTATGTAATACTATGAATTTATTTTTAGTATAAATAATTTTGAAAAGGAACCAAACCAACAACAAAGCCTAGCAAACAATTAAGGTAGTTTAAAATAAAACTTCATTAAAGGCCTTAGAAGAGAGGTACAACATGAATGAAATGTTCTTCCATTTTTTGAGGGAGGAATCTCAAATGAAGAATCATGTTTTCTTTTAACCTTGGTACCCAATTTTGAAGAAATAATGTTCTCAAAAGAGGGGCTTTCAAACATAGCTTTTTTCTTGCATTAGGAATCTAAAGGGTCTTCTCAATGTGGTTTCTCCTAGTAGTTTCTAACATCAACTTGTTATAGTGAGGCTGAGTAAATTCCTCATCAAATGTCCTGACTTCATTAGAGTGAATATTTTCATGAATTTCTTAATAGCATAATAAGGAGAAATCCCCAACATTGTGGAAGTGGTACAGTTGAGAGGTCTCATAATGTTATTGCTCCCAAACACTAATCTTAGAGCACAAATAAATACTATTAGAAAAATTCAAACCAATTTCAAACACAAACACAAAATCTAGCGAAAAGAAAAATTGTTCTAGATATTGTGATATCATCAATGGTAATAAATTGACCAAAGAATGATAATATCATCCCAAAAATCCAAGGGAAGCTCTAGGAGACAAGCCCAAATATGAAGTGTATTAATCTTGGTAGCATGAAAATTAATAGACAATATTTTTAAATGAAGAAATGCCTTACCAAAAGGCTAGGGACCTCCCTAAAGAATTTTTCTGGAGTTCCCAATGGATTGGAATGAGAATAGAAAGATGTTCATTGAAGTTGTCACTTGAAACAGATAAGGAGAAAACCAATTTTAAAACACCCTGTTGAAAATAAAGTCAATGTTTGACATCTACAACCAAGGAACATCTTAATATGAGTATTATACAAGCCTACACAAGCTTTGTCCACCCACACATCATGAATAGAAAAAATAAAGCCTTGTAAGAGATGCATCAAAATCAGAATTTGAGGATCAATTAAAAGGGTGATCTACCCAACCTTGCACTCCTACAACACAATTAGGGAAGGACGATCATAGTTCCATGAATAATCTTGACTAGGGGAGACATGATTGGGTATTTGGGATGGGAGATCCAAGGGCCTAAATATAGGTATGGCTAGGGAATAGTGATATAATGACAATGTGGGGGAGTGTTGATATACAAATTGATGTGAATTACTTCATGTTGTTGGTATTTGCATGAATATTGCATTAATGATATGTTATGTTGTCATTGATGTCAATTAAATGGTAATGATATAGTTGATGTTGTTGATATTGTCTTGTAATCGGTAGGATCAACTAAGTGAAGGACATTATAAACCGGTATGTAAGTTTGTGAGTTGAACCGGTAACCGGTAAAAGGTTAAACCCTATCTATTGTTGTAAACAGTAAACCCTACTTGTTGTTTTTGTTAAACCCTAACCGATTAAGGTTGATGAATTGGTTATGTTGGTTTATGATCTGATGATGAGAGATAATGATGGTGACATGTATGGTCATTGTATGAAGACAATTTCAAAGTGTTTTTGGCGCATTGTTGTAACTTTTTTTTTTGTCTAGGGAATGAGAAAATTGTATTGCATCTAATGCAAAGCACGTGATGTGTTATAGAGATCGAAGAAGGTGATCAAGTAGCGGTCGAAGCTTTCTTGATTAATGTGTAGAGATTGCTATGTAATCCAATGGTCATACTTGAACCGAATTGTTTATAATCTCTATAAGATTTTGAGTTATGTTGTGTTACCAACCTAATTGATTTATTTATAAGGTCGATGAAGTTGTTTAGTTTAAGGGTGTTGGCAGAGATCAGTTGAGTGTGTGGTTGCCAAACCAGATGATGTGTCTGCAGTTTGAGTAAAGGTAGATATGAGCATAAAAGGGATCTGATCAAGCAAGTGTATGCTATTTAGACAGATCAAGCAAACTCCTGTTGTTTTCTAACAATTACAACATAACTAAAATCCCGTAACCAGGTAAGCTCTAACAAGCTTGGTGACTTTTCAAATCCTCTAACAAGGTGATCCATTAGCTTGGATTTTCAAATCCTCTACCAAGGTTACTCCTAATAGGATATTGCTTCTAACAAGGCATTTGTAGTCAATCCCTTAATGAGGTGGTTCTTAACAGGATCAGTTCTTAACGGGACTTTTGTAAAGCTTTAACAGGCTTGGCTCCTAATAGGGAAAACTTTAGAAGAGTTGAGATAGTTATCTTGTGAGTCTCATCCCGCCATGGTTTTTCCCATTTCGGTTTCCATGTCAAAAATATTTGTGTCAAATGGTGACTATTTTTTGGTTATGATCTTATGGTTGATTTGATTAACTACTTAACTATTTTGATAAGTCATGATAACTGGAAGCATTGAGAAATGAAGTTTGTTGACATATGATAAAGCATTTGGATGATTATAAGTTTGATGTTGTTTAGTGTTAATTTGTTGTAACAATCAACCGGTTTATCTTATGAGATTTTATCTTGACAATGGTATTTCATTGATAAGTTTACTTTGAGAGATTGAAATTGAGATTGGGAAAGTTTGTATCAGTTTTTCTATTTAATGATTCAACCCCCCTCTCAGTAATCTACTGGATACTTATTATTTCATCATACCATCACATGTCAAGGTGAAATCCAAA
This sequence comes from Cryptomeria japonica, assembly GCF_030272615.1. Classification (NCBI taxonomy): domain Eukaryota; kingdom Viridiplantae; phylum Streptophyta; class Pinopsida; order Cupressales; family Cupressaceae; genus Cryptomeria; species Cryptomeria japonica. The sequence goes on from NC_081408.1 coordinate 192,159,606, forward strand.
ATATAACATCTCTGTGAGTGCCCTATGGAAGGAATACTAGTTTCCTTAAAGTTAAAGATTGTAATCCATATGCAATGAAATGCACCATATAGAAAGTGACCAAGTGACATCCTTGACAAAGGTGACAATGATGGTGGTGTTGTGGGAGGACATTTCCCTCAAGTCTCTAATCCTTGGAAATGTCCTTGAGAAACCATCTACAACATTCTCATAAGAAGAAAGAGGAACACAAGGCATCTCCTTGGAAGGGGACCCCTTACACAATTCATCCCAAGAATAGAGAAAGGATAATGCTCTTGACATAACAACAAGACTAGGAATGAAAGACTAAGAGTGCAAAACCAAAGAAATGGGAACAATGATATGGGCATCATCAATGATAACTCCAACATAGAAATTAGGCAAGCTCACCACACACAAAGAGGGATTATTTTTATCCCCAATACATCCCACACAAGATAGGAATTCAAAAATACCTAGAGGGGATGACAGTGCATGGAGCAAAGGATAATTTTAAAGGAAGGAACACCTTACACATACCAATATATGTAGTGAGAAGGTTTAAACATGCCTAGGAGCTACAAGGAGACCATGGAGAGCACTAAAAAACATAGTCTCAAACAAGAGGTCCACTAGAAATTCCTCATCATTCTCAATGAATTCAAAGGATTCATGTCATCCTCATCCATGTGGCTCTACCTGTCAAAATACTCATCTTCTCATTAATACAACTCTTTGCATGCAAGAAAGCTTCTAATAGAACATGTTAATGAGATTTTCATCATCCTCCTCAACTCTATTTTGCATCTATCTCTATGTTTGCATAGCTTTTCCCATCACCTTCATCATCCTCTGAATTTTTGTCATTGTCACCTCCTCAAGAGGAATCACCATTTCAATTGCTAATGCAGGAATGCCATTGCTAAGGTTTTTTTCCACATGTTGGTTAATGAGTTTTTGGAGTAAAAATTTGTTCATTGTATGGCTGACCTGTGAAATTCTAGATTTTAGAACCTAAAAGCATGTCTATTGAATTGGTATTTTGCAAGGCAAGATATTCATTTTTAATTTGATGGTTTATTCATGATCTAATTGAGAACTATTAGGAAATTAAGTTATTTTGTTACATACTCCACCTTATTTACTAATAGTGTTTTTTATATTTTTAATCTTTTCAATTTATGTATGATACAATTTAGTTTTTATGGTTTTAATGATTTTTAATATATGTAGGTTATATTTTAGTTTTCATATAGCATAATCACATGAATCTCTTTGATATCATGAGAGGGGTAGATATTGAATATTTTGGGAATCATTTTAGAACATGAGCCCCAAGTTATGTACATAACAAGCCTAATAGAAAAAATCTTTGTGTGTGGGCCCCCTATTCTAGTAGGATAATTAATCAAGAGGCATCTTGAATCGTGGGGGGCTAAAGTATTACCATAATCTGGTGAAAGTAGGAAGGCACTTCAACACTCAAGGCCAAATCCCACCCTGATAGTTATCGCCCCTTGCCCTTGATAAGTCAATCTTTGAATAAGCATTGAATATAACTCACCCTTCCCCTCTAGCATTCCAATTGATGTCACAAGCGATTTTTGTTATGAATCTATCTTAATTGAGATAAATTTCATTATTAAGAAAGATTACTCATGGTTTTTTTTTTTTCAAAAACCATGACAAAAGGGGATAGGTTGATTAAGAGGATCTCAATTTACTATTGATCCTAACAATGATATGTAATACGAATGCTAGCTATATTCTCGACACATGTAAGTTGCATTACGAGAAATCTTATCAAGCATATGTCACTTCAACTCAATCCCAAACCATCACAAGCGTGTCTATTCTGGCTCCAAAACGACAATACAGATTGACTAACTTGCGTGTTAGTCAAGCGTTTTACACCATCGATTTTGCAATAAACGGCTACAATTGACTAACATGTCGCTATCACATTGTACGAAAGGTTTGTTTTGGAGCCATAATAGCTTCGGCCAACCATCACTACCACTAGTGAATAATTTGAAATTGAGATTCATGAGAAAGGGGTAAAATGTAGTATAAAAAATATTTATTTTTAATTTAATTTTTAGAGTAATCAAAGAACAAAGTACTATATTCACCAATAAAATTTAACAAATTAAACCACAATACTATAATTGTTTTTTACATCTAAGACTAAACTAACCAAATTAAACTTGATAAAACTAATTAAAAAATTATGACAATAATTCATATTTAGATGGGTTAAAATTTATATGAAATAACAATTTAATAAAATAATTCATCATTAATTATAAAATATTATTTGAATAAAAATATTGTTAATATAATAATGATTTAAACAAGTTTATATAAGACTATTAATTTTTTATTTTTTTTAAAGTATGTAATGGGGAGGATAGGATGTTTATTTTTAATTTAATTTTTAGAGTAATCAAAGAACAAAGTACTATATTCACCAATAAAATTTAACAAATTAAACCACAATAATATAATTGTTTTTTACATCTAAGACTAAACTAACAAAATTAAACTTGATTAAACTAATTAAAAAATTATGACCATAATTCATATTTAGATGGGTTAAAATTTATATGAAATAACAATTTAATAAAATAATTCATCATTAATTATAAAATATTATTTGAATAAAAATATTGTTAATATAATAATGATTTAAACAAGTTTGTATAAGACTATTAAAATAAAAAAAAATTAAAATAAAATAAAAATTAAATTAGTACACCTATCTTAAATAAATTTATGTCAAAGATGTAGAGCGATGTTATTTTGAAGGGGTATTCCTACTTATATTAAAAATTAATTAAAAATAATTAATAGATTTATAAATAAAATCTATTAAAAATTTATCTTTTAATAGAGAGAAAAATATAGTTGTGGTAAAAGGAAAAAGTGGTAGAAGAGAAAGATGGTGCAAATAAATTATTTATTTTATATAAGCTCAAAATTTTAAAAGCTTTGAAAACACAATTCGAACAACAAAGCTACAAGAAGAGACTTTAGCAACAAGGTTATACCTCAAATGAAAACAACCAACATCACACCATAATACACATGACAAAGATGACAATTTCTTGAAGAAAGAAAGACTAACCAACTCAAGGTGGCATGAATTCAAAATGCTCCAATGTTCACACACCATGTACACCATCCCTTCCCTTAAAATCATTAGTGCAAGCATCCTCCTAAATGAAATTTTAAGATTAGAAATCAAACACAAATTAGAAGGGGCAAAGGGAAAGATGGCATAATTTCCTTAGCCTTTTACATACTTCTTTGACTAGGAAAATCCATTTTCATTACCTTACAACCCTCCACTAGACCATTCACTTTAGTTGGAAGCCTATACCCTAAAGAAAGGTGACCTTGATGCCATCTAAAAGAGTTGGATTTGACAAAGGAGAAACCTTGTCAACACAACACTCCACATGGCCTTTATATTATCAAATTAGGGTTGATAAGGCATAATGATGTTTAAAAGGCATCGAATAGAACTTGTCCCTTTCAATATTTTTTGTTCTTTGATTACTCAAATAAACTTGCATCAACACGATCCATTTTACTTAATTATGTAAGTCTTGGCCTAAAGTGAATTATTTGGACATACATCCACCTTATGGTTCACCACAATGGAGGTGCATTCACCCCTAAGATAGGATAAGGGCATTATGATCCCTTCATATTTAAGATTGGTTCTTGGAGATAGAATTCATTATAAAAAAGAAGTTGGTTCTTTCGAGGTAAAAAATTGGGCTATTGTTAGTTTTAGAGTTCCCTAACACTTTGGCTTCAAACCACCTTGATCTAGATGAACTTTTATTGCTTGAAATTATCTTTGTGATGTAACTGATTAATTTTGACATTTCAATTTTTATGCAATTTATTTCTTAGGAGTGTCTTCTTGTAGTGTCCCTCCTAGACTCACATTTTGATTTATGCTTTTATAGACATGCTTAGACTCATGGTTGATGTTTTGATGATATTTGATAGACACTTATTATGGACATATGCTATTTGATGATTCATGTGGATTATTGATACATTTTAGACTATATTGATGATGGACCTATATTTGATGGTTTATATGTGCTCATTATTCATGATAGATCATATTGCTTATGGGATTTTAATGAAAACTTGGTTATGCTAACCCTATTCTATGATCATGATGACTGATTTGATATTGTGGTGTATATGATTGTCTTCTAGGGTACTCGTGATTAGAGACGGTGCCATACCACTCATTACGAGCATGATATGATGTTGTGATTCTCTATCACTTGTCTGGTCATTTATGATGCATATGTACCACATATATGTTGTATCATGTTTAGTGATGATTGTAGGATTGAAGGTACCAAACATCGACTCCACCTAGTTTTACTGGTTTGAGTGTGTCTTTATCCCAATGGCAAGTTGTCAAAGATGGCATGTGTTTCCCTCTTACACTCTAGACCTAAGTTGTCCTTGTCGGTTTTGTGTTGTGGCATAATTTAGTGGTTAGGATTGTCTTGAGGTTGTGATTGGACCCTTGTTGGGTTATCTTATGAGTATGTTATTTAATAAATTAATAATTAGATTAATTATACAATTTATAAAGTAATTGAATCAAATTAATGTGTTAATTTTTTTGGGGGCCTGCAACCCTGTTACCGAGTCAGTCCAGGCAAGGTGAGACTAATCCTCTAGGTCACACGATGACTAGCATGGGCCCGAACATGTGCACGACTGGGTAAACCTACTTGGGTATGGGACGAGGCTCAAACTTGCATCCGTCGCCTGGCTATCCACCAGCTTGACCGATCGGTCTACACACCAAGGACAAATTAATGTGTTATTGTTGTTTGGGGATTTATTTTATATTTATTTGTTGATTTAATGTTATCATGATTTGAGGGTTTAATGTTTATTTATTTATTGGGATTTAATATTTATTTTATTTTATTTATTTTATTGATCCTTTTAGATTTATCATTGTTTATTATTAATTTATTATTACTATTTGTCTAATTATTGTTATTAAATTAATTAATGTTGTATAGTTCAAGGCTTTAATATTTAATTGGGTGAACAAATAATAATACCCATGGCTTGTTATTTATTTAATGGGTTTTGATTTATGATTTTATCAATTTGTCTTTAACCCTCTCTTGGTTAATTAAATATTATAAAATCTACCTACCGCACCTTGTTATTAGATGAATTAATTGGGGTAAGTAAATAATAATATATATTTTTGGGAGGTAAGAATGAAATATAGTTTCTAGGAATATTTCTATTGGCCGATGCTTGCCTATGGTTTTGTTTTAAATTTTCTCTTTATTGGGCTTTCTAGGAATCTTGTCGGGTTAGCTTTCAAACTAGTTTTTTTTGTGATTTTGGAGTTCTTGCTTGGATTTTGGATTGAAATCCGGATTTTTCTCTACTTTGAATTTTTCCTTACCATCACTCCTAATTCCAAGTTGGAGGATTTGAATCTCTTGCAATTTCATTTTCGGAAAAGCGGTTTCTCTGTGTGTGAATGCTATTTGCGGGAATGGGTGTAGTATTTTGCAAATGGAAAAGGAATAATGGTATAAATAGGTATATAAATAATTATTTTATTGAGAATTTGTGGATTAGATTTTATATGCTTCCTTAATATCTCTTATATTGGATTATTTGTTTGTATTTTTCGTGAACGACTCTGTATGCAAGTTTTGTTGTCCTTGGTTATTTGGTTGCATTGTTTTGGGTCAATTGATGGTGTTAATTGATTTTCCACAATAAATTATAGTTAGATAATTACAAAATAATTACAAAATAAAATCCATTCACACAACACCAATATTTGTACATGGAAAACTCGGTAAAGGGAAAAACCACGGTGGGAATCCTACTCATAGTGAGATAATACTTCTGCACTAAGTATGTGAATTACAATGAAGGGACCTGCACTTGTAGGAAGGCCAACAACCTAGAGCACACTGCTCATCAAAAAAGGAGTCTCACTGACTACAAACAAATCTAGACTACAATCCAGAGAAGTGTTGAACTGCGAAGGATAGCATCTCATATACCAGAGTACAGTTCTGATTTAAGCTCAATACCAGAGGACTAAATCCTCATAAACCCAATTCAGTATCCAATGATCTACTAAATCCTCTACCTAAATTATATTACATTAATCACACATTACATTCCTTGACCATGACCTCTTGCATTAACCATGACGATCTACAATGAGATCTTACATTTATATATACAAACCCTCGACCATAAATAATCAAGTCGGCCACCAGACAATAAACCAATTCATAATTACAAACCATGTCGGCCTAAGGCCAAACAAATAATATCCAACACATAAGACATCCCATAAATACAACAATAGGTCCTATCCACACATTACATCAATGTCGATCAATCGGGACCAAGTATAGGTCCACAGGCTTCAGCAATGATCTCCAAATGCCAAGTCTCAAACATGATCACCAACAACATTCTAAAATTTTCTTCATAAGCTGCACCAACATTACTTATGCAATTCATCAAAGATCTCCACCAAAAGCTCTGTCGGTGAATTCCTCACTGGAACCAGAAACCAAGCTTCTTTGCAAGAAGGAGAACATCTAATTACCAGACCAAAGCCAACCGATCAAGTATGAGTATAAGCATCATAAAAAATCCAATTCCATCACCAAATTATACCAAAGTGTCGGATCATGCTAGATCCAAGTTAACTTGAAAACCACTCAACCTACGAGGACCAGAAGGGTGTCGGTAAAGTATCCAAACAGATAGTGTTGACATCAATGATAAAACATCAATACAACACATAATCAATTCCACCAAATGTCCAACAATCTCCCCCTTTGGCATTGATGGCAACACTAGATGTGAAAAACATGTAAGTACCAAGAAATGCCAAACAAGTCTCCCCATGTGGAAGACAACCAACAATCTCCCATAGATAGCTCTGAATATCAATATTGCCCCCTTTGAATAATATCTCTGTAAATCTCTAGATTTCTCTTTAACTTTTTCACATCAATATCACTCCCCCTTTAACATCAATGCTAGAAATCTGATAGAAATATCAAAGCATAAACCTTTGAATGTCAAAAGATGACTACTCTCCCTAAGCAGTAGAATCCCACATCAGTGCTAGAATGAATAGTATTTCTAATAATACATACCGGACTAATGCCAAACCGCATCAATCAAGTCTCTGTCGGAGGGACAAAAAACCCCAATTTGTCTCTCAAGTACTCAAATGATTCCTTGGATAAAGGTTTAGTGAAAATATCTGCAATCTGCTCTTTAGTGTTCACATAAACTAGTTTAACTTCATTTGCTTCCACCTTCTCTTCAGAAAGTTATACTTGATAGATATGTTCTTTGTCTTAGTGAAATACCAGATTCTTTGATATATCAATAGTAGTAGAGTTATCATAGTGAATGACTACCGGTGCATCATAGTCCACTTTTATATCCTTCAACATTTTATTCATCCATAAAACGTGTACACTTAGTAGTAGCCACAACATACTAGCTTCAGTAGTAGATAGAGAAGTACAAGACTGCTTCTTGCTGATCCATGAAACCAGCTTCTTTCCAAGAAAGAAAGCTCCATTGGAAGTACTTTTCTGGTCATCAACATCTCGAGCCCAATCAACATCTGTATATGCACATAAAGTGAAGTTATCATCCTTAGAGTACCATAAGCCATATTCTGATGTACCTTGCAAGTATCTAAAAATCCGTTTCATTGCCATCTCATGATTTTCTCTAGGATCACTCTGAAATCTTGAAATAATACAAACAACATTCATAATGTCTAGTCTAGTCTGAGTCAAATAGAGCAGACCTCCAATCATAGATTTGTATCTTGTAGGATTTACGAGTGCGGAAACATCTTTCCTTGTCAATTTCTCACTTATAACCATAGGTGTACTTACCTATTTAGAATCCCCCATACCAAATTTCTTCAATAATTCCTTAGCATATTTAGTTTGATAGATAAAAATGCCTTTTTTAGTTTGAGTAATCTGCAAACCTAAGAAACATTTCATCTCACCAATCATAGACATCTCAAATTCTTTCTCCATATTCTTAGGAAATTCTAAGCACAATTTATCTTCAACTCCAAAACTAATGTCATCAACAAATACTTCAACAATCATTATATCATCATCACTAATTTTTTAATATAAATTATTGTCAGCACTGCCCTTAGTAAAGCCAAGCTTCAAAAGATATTTATCCAACCTTGCATACCAAGCTCTAGGTGCTTGTTTCAGTCCATATAAAGCTTTCCTTAACCTGTAAACCATATTAGTATCCTCTGATAGTGAAAAACCATCAGGTTGCTCAATAAAAAATTCCTCATCAAGATTCCCATTAAACAATGCACATTTAACATCCATCTGATAAGCTTTGTAGTTTTTTTAAGCAGCATAGGCAAAAAATAATCTTACAACTTCAATCATAGCTACCGGTGCAAAGGTCTCTCCATAATCAATTCCTTCAATCTGAGAATATCCTTTACAAACCAATCTCGCCTAATTCCTTATATCTTTACCATCCTCATTCAATTTTTTCCTAAAAACCCATTTAGTTCCAATGATATTTTTATATTTAGACCAGAGAACCAAAGTCCATGTGTTATTTTTCTCAATCTGATCTAATTCTTCTTCCATAGCTTTTAACCAATGTTCATCTTTACATGCCTCAATTAATAATAGCGGTTCAACTTGTGCAATTAAACATACCTCATTAGTTGCCAGTCTTCTTTTTGTCATCACTCCATTGTTCTCATCCCCAATGATTTGATCTTCAGAATGATTCAATTTCACATACCTAGGAGTCTTATGACTCTCTGCTCCTCTTCCATGTTCTTTAGTTACTGTAGAATTCTTTGATGTTGCCAGAGTAGCTAGTTCAACTCTCTATTTTGGTAAAGGTGCTACCAATTCAATTATAATCATTTCCATTGCCGGTTCCTTCTCATAAACTTTGATTTGTCTTTTGCTTAGCTCATCTACTTTCACATTAGCACTCTCCTCAATTCTCTGTAATCTTTTGTTATAACATATATATGATTTTCTTTCATTAGAATAACCAATAAATATGCCTTCATCACATCTATGATCAAGTTTCCCAATAGTATCATCTCTCCTTCAATATAACATTTACTGCCAAAAATTCTGAAATAATTAACTATAGGTGTATTGCCAAACCATAATTCATAAGGTGTCTTACTGGTTTCTCCTTTAATATGTACTCTATTGAATGTGTAAACTGATGTACTCATTTTTTCTCTCCAATAGATATGAGGTAGATTATCTTCCATCATCATTGTTCTAGCAGCATCCAAGATAGTTATGTTCTTCCTTTCCACAACTCCATTTTGCTGAGGTGTCCGAGGAGCAAAAAATTGTCTTCTTATGCCATGCTTGTCACAAAAGTTATTAAACTCACTGGATGTGAATTCTCCACCATGATCTGATCTCAAACATTTAATCTTCAATCCTGTCTCAGTTTCCACTTTAGCCTTAAAGATTTTAAACTTATTAAATGCTTCAGATTTATCTCTCAAAAAAGTAACCCACATCATTCTAGAATAATCATCAATGATTAGCATGAAATATCTATGACCATGAAAAAATTTAACTCTAGCAGGGCCACACAAATTAGTATGAATAAGATCAAGAACATAATTTGATTTATCTTGTATACTCCTAAAAGAGGTTCTAACCCGTTTACCCATTTGACATTCTTTACATACCGGATTATAGGGCTTCATAATCTTAGGTATATCCCTAACTACCTTAGTTGAACTGATCTTCACAATGCAATCAAAATTCACATGACATAGCCTTTTATGCCACAACCAACTCTCATCAGTCTGTGTAATCAAATATGTTTTCTCACCGGAGTTCAAATGAAAGATATTACCTTTTGTCTGTGTATCGGTTGCAATCTCCAAGCCAGATCTATTAATGATTTTGCATTTTTCATCCTTGAACTATAATTGAAATCCCTTGTCTACCAATTGTTCTACACTCAAAATATTATTCTTCAAATCTTCAACATAATTAACATTGTCAGTATTGTTCTTACCATCCAATGATATAGTTCATTTTCCTTTGATCATACATGCCTTGTCATCTCCAAATCTAACTAGCCCACCGTCGAATTCTTGCAAAGACAAAAACTTCCCTTTATCTCCAGTCATATGATGTGAACAACCACTGTCAATTACCCATTCATCCTTATCCATAATTTTAGCAGCAAGTGCCTTCTCTTCTGGTACATCTAGTGCCAGATCATCTTCCTTGATAGTCAAGAATACCCATTCTTTCCCATTACTGGATCTACTAGCAGAGTCTTCTACTAGTTCATCATCTAAATTAGTAATATCTTCCTCATCTGCTATGTAGCATAATTTGTCTTTATTTTTCTTGAATCTATATTTATATTGATATCCAGGGTTAGAATTAAATGATCTTTTAACTCTTTTTCAAATCTTGAATTCCTTTCAGGACATATAGATGCAAAATGGCCAATCTTATTACATGAAAAACATTTAAAGGTTCTTTTCCTTCATACTTACTTCCTACTAGTCCTTTTGGTACTCTTATAGAAAATAATGCTTCAAGTTGCTCAAACTCATCATCTTCTCTCTTCATATCTTCTAACTCTTTTACATATAAAGCTTTCCAATCTTTCTTATCAGTTGTAGAAGTAGATGCATCAAAAGAAGGTTTTGTCTTCACAGCTCCAGAAGGTCCAAATTCCTCTAGCTTAAAAGAAGACAGTTTCCCAACTAGGGTATTGTAATACCCTAAAAATGGTCATCTAAACCATGAGCCCCTAATCTTGACAACATCACCAAGGTCCTAACCAAAGACAATTAAATAAATCTTGAGGACATAATTAATTTCTAAAATCATCAATGTCACATGGCAAAATTAATCACTCAATATTAATTAAATATTTATTTAATTAATTAAATCATTCCAAGTAAATCATTTTAAACAATTATCTTATTTATTTTAATTAAATATCTTTTGCATATTTAATTAAATAAATTAATTTGCCATTAAATCATCAAAAAAGAGGAATTAATTTGAAAAATAAATAAAAATTACCGTAAATCTTCAAAAAAGGAAACAAATCAAGAAAGAGGAATTGGAAATTATGAGCACAAATCTTCAAAAAAGGAAATAAATTAAAAAAGGAATTAATTGACAAAAAAAGAATTAAAAATTCAGAAAAGAAATCAATTGGAGATAATCTTGAAAAACAAATTAAAAATTGATAAGTAATCTCAAAGAAAACAATTAAAACAATTCAACATTAAAATTGAATGAAATAGAGAATAAATTTATTTATTTTTCTGATTTTATCTTAATTTTAGTTCAATTTCCTTTAAAACCAAGAAAAGCATCCAATCAGATCAATTCACCTGGATTGTGCTTCCTCTTGGAAAATCTTGACCGCTCATCATCATCTAATCTCAACTGTTGGTTTCTTTCTGAATTTTCTATAAATTCAGGCCTTAATCTCTCATTCAAAAAAATCCTGGAGAATATATTGTTATTATGTTGTATTTGCTCTAGGTTCATTGAGATATTGCATCTTAGTTATTTCATATTGCTTAAATCATTTAGCTTAAATATTCATATATTGCTTAAATCATGTTAGATTAATCTTGCATTCATCTAGCTTAAATCCATGCTCATATAGATTAAAAATCCCTCGTTTAGGTGTTGTCTAGTCACTGGATAGCTTAGCAATCTGAGAGCAATCTAAACTCGCATCTACTAGAAGGCAATGGGTCACTTTGTAATGGTTTATTATTCATTGAATATTGATTTACTAACTATGCATCTAATGACTTAATTGAAGTGTTGTGTATTCTAGATACAGATACAGGTCCACTTTTCATATTAATTTGTATATTTAATTGTTTTAATTGCTTTCTTTGAGATTACTTATTAATTGTTTAGATGACCATTTTTAGGGTATTACATTTTCCCCTCTTTGAATTAATGTGCGAGCAACGCGTTGGTTCAAAGAATAGTTTGATGTCTAGGAGATACTAGTTGTGAGCTCGATTGATCACAAACTAGATGAAGAACGAGGTGTTTAGCTTGATACTAGTTGTGAACTTCATATAGGTATTGCTTTAATCAGACTTCATTTAGCTTCGTCGCTTTGAATCAAGCTAAACACCTCGCTCTTCATCTAGTTCATGATCAATCAAGTTCACAACTAGTATCTCCTAGACATCAAACTATTTTTTGAACCAACGCGCTGCTTGCACATTAATTCAAAGAGGGGCAAATGTAATACTCTAAAAATGGTCATCTAAACAATTAATAAGTAATCTCAAAGAAAATAATTAAAACAATTAAATATGCAAATTAATATTTTTTCAAAACATCAAAAAATTGATAAGTAATCTCAAAGAAAACAGTTAAAACAATTAAATATTAAAATTGAATGAAATAGAGAATAAATCAGTTTTTTCTAATTTTATTTTAATTTTAGTTCAATCTCTTTTAAAAATGAGAAAAGCATCCAATCACATCAATTCACTTGGATTGTGCTTCCTCTTGGAAAATCTTGACCGCTCATCATCATTTGATCTCAGCCGTTGGTTTCTTTCTAAATTTTCTATAAATTCAGGCCTTCATCTCTCATTCAAAAATCCTAGAGAATATATTGTTATTATGCTATTTTTGCTCTAGGTTCATTGAGATATTGCATATTAGTTATTTCATATTGCTTAAATCATTTAGTTTAAATATTCATATATTGCTTAAATCATGTTAGATTAATCTTGCATTCATCTAGCTTAAATCCATGTTCATATAGATTAAAAATCCTTCGTTTAGGTGTTGTCTAGTCACTAGATAGCTTAGCAATCTGAGAGCAATCTAAACTTGCATCTACTAGAAGGCAATGTGTCGCTTTGTAATGGTTTATTATTCATTGAATATTGATTTACTAACCATGCATCTAATGACTTAATTGAAGTGTTGTGTATTCCAGATACAGATACAGGTCCACTTTTCACACACGCATTTTTGCGCCCACTGTGGGGCTCAAACCCATGATTACAAGATTTCTAATGTTTCTTGAACAAATTTAATGTTTGATTTTTATAACTAATAAACATGTGTTATATTTGCAAATAAAAATCTTTCTTTTTGCTTGTTCTTTTGTGACAGTAAAAAATGGTCTCAGTTGGGAAGGCATAACTTTTTAATCAACTATTGGATCTCAACCAATTTTTTATATGTTGTTGAAAACCAAGTTTTCTACAGGGTCACCAAAGCAATTTTCCTAAGAATTTCTGGTTTGAAATTTAGGAATGATAGAGTGCAGTACTATCATTTTACTTATTCTTTTGTGACAGTAAAAAATGGTCTCTGTTCCGAGGGCATAACTTTTTAATCAACTGTTGGATCTAAACAAAATTTTAATATGTTCTGTAAAACAAAGTATTCAACATTTCCACTAAAGTGATTTTCCAACTTATGTTTGTTTGGAAAGTTATAAATGACAGAGTGAAGTACTATCAAAATTGTCATAACTAGGATAGTCATAAAAAATGGAAATTCTTGTTAGATTAGTTTAATTTACAATTTGCATGCTAGAATTTTCTTTTGATGATTTTTTTAATGTTATTTTGGCAGCTAGTTTTGGGCTTTAATGTTTGTAGGTCCACTTGACAAAGAATTTATCAATCAAACATACGCCTGTCAAAGAATAAAAAAATAACATGACTACTGATGTGTTGGTTTTGCAGGTTGCCTAAAGAGAATCAAACAAACATCGTGTATTCTTTAAATTAATTATTAGGCACTTAAATTGCTATCTAGTTAAAGAACAAATTTGTCTTTTGTGTTTTTAGAAAAATCTGAGAGGTAGGAGAGTATGCTCTTGTCTTTTACAAACAATCAAAAATCTAGACCCTCGAAGCTTTTTTCTAAGTTTTGAGATTTGTGTACCTTTTGCGGGCCTGTCACAGTGGGAAAAAGTAATCACCCTGTAAGAACAATCCAAGTGAGTACAGTTGGACTTGAGCACTCCAACTCACTATAATAAATAGGCCTTTGGTGATTAAAGTCTCAGAGGATGGGATTATTTGAGTTTTCTCTTTAAGATCTCTCATATCGAGCATTTTGTAGGGCCTCGTAGTCTCAATCATGTTTATGTGACTACATATTGTTTCGGTACCTTATCAGGCTATAGGCCTTAGTCATGCTTGCATGAATTCAAGGGGTAATTTCAAATGAAATTCCTGACTAAGAACTACAAGACAGAAGCTACCCGATTCACCTCCAAAAGGGGAATAATCTTTGTGCAAGAGAGATAGTAACTCTCCCAAGACACTTGCCATATCGTGCCCCCATTAGCATTTGGATTCGGCTAATACGACATTGAGAATCCATTGCGTGAGACTCAATGGCCGTATTTTGATTAGCTATTGGGTGTGTACCTAAGTCAGTAAGCAAAGATTTTCTTCTCTAAGCCAACTTCTATAGGGTTGGCATGTTGTGATTGAAATATTATATATCTTGCGTGTTTTCTATGTTTTCATCCCTGAAACTGAAAATGAAATATTGAAATTGGAGAAAACAAATCAAATCAATATCAAACAATTCAGTGATAAACTTTGTCCATGTCTAAACTGGTCTCTGTCAGTCATCAAAACATCAACCCTTATAAAAAACTGGTAGTCGTCAGTCATTGAAACTTTGTCTATTAGAATCTTGTCTCTCTCCAATCCTCTATCGTATGAATTCTTGATCTTGTCAGTCAAAATAGTCAAAATTGCCCAGATCAGTCTACAACGAGCATAAAATTGTTTATCATCCCCCTAAGCATAAACAACCTTGATAGTGTACCCCTACCATTGCGTTGCACGATTTTGTCGATCATCTCTCAGCTAGTTCAAATAACATCTTATCAAACCTAAGTTAACTTAGATAACATCTTACACAGGATAGATCACTCCTGAAACCAAACCAGATCTTAGTTACTTCCCTCAATCACTACGTTAAACAAACAACTAGCTACAATTTGATCTTGACTTCTGCAACACATCTAGCTCTCGGTCTCATCAGTTGTAAATGCCTATTCAAACTAGAAACTCTTCTAAAAATTTTGACAAAAGTAAGAATTCCATGGTTGCCTTAGCTCAACAATTTCAAGATCTCAAGAGAGAAATATATGACATTCAAGCTCAATGAAACGATTCAATGACACCTCTTGAGATAAAACTTCATGATATTAAGAACACTAGACTTCAACAAATTCTAAAATAATTACATAAGATGGAACAAGAAGTAATTGACAATCAAAAGCCAAATCTCAAACAAGCTCACAAGACACCTTCACGAAGACAAAGATATTTCCTCCAAATATAATCTAGATAGATAGTTTACACCTTTGGGGAAATCTATTGAGTCAAATTTGAAAGAACTTCTTGAGCATAATCTTATCATATTGCCTAAAAAGACCACATGGGGATGTGAATTTGTGAGTAATTATTGTGCACATCATAGACAAAATAAACATAAGACTTCAAAATGCATGGAATTAAAACATAAGATTCAAGATGTCATTGATAATGGTGTCATTGAAATTTAAGATCCTAATGACTCACCAAAAGAAAAAGAAGGAACTACTTCTAAGAAGGATCAAAATCATGAACCTATGTCTAGCAAGGCTCCATATGTGGCCTCCATCCCTTCCATGATGCCTTCATCTCCTAAAATGTCTCAACAACAATCCATACCATCTCCTTCAAACAGTGAAACTTCCCATGTTTACTTTCAAGGGATATCTCCTATGGAAATCCAAGTTAATCCCAATATTGATACAAGTTCCTATAAAGATTTAAAAATCCCAGATCCTATGCCATCATACACTTCAATTCCAAACGTACCCACTCTAGAGATTCTGACTCAAAATTCTTCCCCATCATGCCAAAAAATTTAGACCTTCCAAGAATCCCCTACGCCTATGCAAAATCATATCCCTTCCTTAGAAGTGTTTCCATGCCAAGAGGATAATTTGAAGAATGAAGAAACAAGTCATATCATAAATCAAGATCAAGACACCAAAACTCCTCAATCTCATCTAATGATTGAAAATGATCCTATTTCCCTAGAATCCCATGATGATCCTCTTATACCTTTCCATTTCTTCCAGGATGACCCCCTTCTATCTCAACAACAAAGCATCCTTCCAAATCCCATTCCTAATCCACTCCCTAAGAAAGATCATGATGCCTCTTCCACCTTTTCAAACAATTCTATTCAAAATGAAGAGTCAAACACCCTTCCTAATCTATCCAATGGTCCTCTTCCATGTCAAGATCAAAGTATCCATTCATCTCCTTCTCATAATCCTCCATATTCACCTCAAGGGTCCATCATGCCTACAAATCCCTCTCATGCTCCTATCATTCCTTACATTGCACCTCCATCTCATAATGGACTTGTGCCTTCTTTCCAAAGCAACGTGTATTCTACAAGTCAAAATATTTATAAAGGCAAAAAAGAACCCGCCCATATTAAAGAAAGTGTTAAAGGTCATGGCCTCAGGTACATTTCTTAAGATGTTGGTATCTCTCATAAATCCTACATTTCTCCAATTAAATCCAAATACATGCCTTCTCCTTCGCCCCTTCCATCCATTCTAGGTCCCTATATCCCTCCATCCCTTATGTGGGATCAACAAAGGCACACATCTTTGAGTACCTTCCATCCATCTAAAATGCCTCCATATCATTCCTGTCCATTCATACATTCTTTTCCTTCTCCAAGCAATTTGGATGCCAAGCATAAAAGTCATAAGTCAAGTAATCCACATGTATTCAAGGATCAACATGTCCCATCTAATCAACATGTCAAAACAAAGAAAAATATGATCCAAAAAGAAAAAGAAAAATACAAAACGCCACAAAGGCCCATTAAGAAAGAAGAAAAGTCAAAATTTATATGGTTCCTAAGGCACTTGTACAAGAAATACACTCTAAGGAACTACACAAGCATGCAAAATAAAAAACCATGTGGATCTCTAAGCGGCTACTTGAAGCACAATAGTCTAAAGAAAAATCAAAATTGGCATCCAAAATTGTTGTTCCTCCATCAAAACTTTCCGAGTCTATTCCTCCATCACCTCCTTCATCCATTTTGGGTTTTTATGCCCCAAAATTTATAACCTTTCCTCCATCCAAATCTCAAAATATGAGATTAATTTCTCTTCCATATGTCCACCATCCCTCAAGATGTGTGCCAATGTTGATCTTTCCAATATTTCCATCTAGCCATACACAATTCTTCCAACATCCCATCCATTATCCAACACCTCTTTTCTACCCTTCCATCCCTCTTATCCAATCCTTCGTATAAGTCCTTGCATTAGTTTCATTCCATTATCTTGCCAACATCTTTGAGCGTACCTTCATAGACATGGTCTATTGCAACTCATATTATAAGGGTACCATCCAAAGCAATGAGACATTGGGGTCCTTCTTCCATCCCCTATCATGCCTCCATTATCTTCCAAAAAAAAAAAATGATGAAAAAGAAAAAAAATTAGAAAAAAAAAGAGTAAAGAGAAATAATTTCGTCCATGAGTGAAAACCACTTCTTGTGGTGCCTTGGACAAGTACCATGATGAAAACCTGGCAAACAGGCATCATGCGTAATCCATTATCCTTTTGCACTTTATACAAGGGGAAAGTTCCATCTATGTACATCCATCTATTATCCTTCTTCCTCCATTATCCTTCATCCTCCATTATGCATCCTTCATTTCCACCTTTTATCTTGATTATCCTATTTGTCCCTTATCCAAATCTATCCCTTGATCTTGATCAACACTATGGACAAAATGCAAAAACATGGCCACTTCTCTGGACCATATGGCTTCGTTATGCTATATCCTTTCTTTGCTGTGCTAAAATACTTGCTTTACATGGCTAAAATCCTTACTGTACATCGCTAAAATCCTTGGTTTACATTGCTATATCTGGACCCTATGCTTGGATTAACGTTGTGAGATAGTCCTTGAAAGCATCCACCATCATTCTCTTATCCATTATGTACTCAAAATCCCTTTTGCGTTGCTAGACACTAGGGACAAACATTTAAAAATCATAAAATGGCTTGAACAAAATCATAAAAATCATAAAATGTCCTGAAGAAATTCTAAAACTCATAAAATGTCGTGAAGAAATCCTAAAAATCAGAAAAAGTCCCGAAGAAATCCAAAAAAAAAAAGAAAGACAAAAAAAAAAAAAAAAGAAGAAAAAGAGAGAAAATGCCTTGGTGAAAACCTGATAAATAGGCACCTTGGTAAAAAAATGAAAATGAATCTCTGCCAAGCAGGTGAAAACCTAGCAAATAGGTGCCTCTTGTACTCAAGCACTCCATCTATCAGTGAAACATTGGCATCCCTGCTTTCATGCATCTTTGCTTTCGCCTGTACATATTTTAGTCACTTTTGTGACATCCTGGTTCGTTAGAACCCTCATGGCTTGAAACTGATCACTGTCCTAGTCTTAGGGTAATTGACTAAGCAATTTACATGTCCTAAGCAGTATCAACCAAGTCAACTTTATGTCAGTGAAACCTGGTCATCCTCTCCAAGTCAGTCACTTGTCTCCCGACTACTAAAGAGTTTTTATCACTAAGTAAACAAGCAAAACAAAACTGAAAACAATTATTGAACAATTCGAGCTATGCATGAAAATTTTCTTTGTGTTGTCTTTTATATTGGTTTTTGATTATTATCCATCTGAGTAACTTGAGGAAGTCTATCTTGACTAAGAGGAGAAAGGATTGGGGGCATACTATTTCCTTTGTTTTCTTCTTATAGGAGTGATTTCGATGATCTGTAAACATCTAATTAGCTGGGTGTCTGTGATAAGTGTCTTCACATTAAGGTGAAATCACCACACATACCTCGACTCCACTTATTTGAATGCTATAGGGAGGTTCCCATAATTTCTTTTTTTGTTTTGAGGGAATTTCTTTATTATGCAATCCGGGTCCATGCATAATCTATCCAAGGATATGAATGAAAAAAGGGTCATTACAGACAAGATAATTAATATTGCACATGAAAAACAAGGAACTCTAAATCTGCCTGTTGTGGTTGTAAAACGCTCAATGATGAAAATTAGGCTTTTCAAAATCCAGTGACTAGGTTTAGGTTGCATTTTGCATATCATTTTCCATTTCATTCTGCATTTTGTGAATTTAGAGTGATTTTGGTATGGTAACAATGATCTCTTTATCTTCTGCATAAGAGTTGGAAGAATCATCATTTCTTAGCTAAGTGGTATTTTTTCATCATTTCTCCAATCGAGTACTTGTGTATTGAGATGTTAGCTGCATACAGAAGCATCTTATATAGATTCATACATTTCATTATCATTCATTTGCATTCATCTTATTGCATAGAAAAAATGAAAAATTTGCATTACTCATTACTCATTCATATTCATTTATTTGCATATAAAAAGAAAGAAAAATAGACATCCATGATCATTTGCATTACATACATTCGTGCTAAAAGAAATGCATACATATAGGTTAAAGCATATAGAAAGCATCTCATAATCGAATCAACACAAGTACGATGAAGTCAAATTGATCTCGTATATATATATCATATAAAGTCTCAGAGTACAAAATGATGTCAGCTGACATATACAAACTCCCATCGGAGCAAGAATCCTATAGGCTACCAAAAATGGGTGTGTCTACAAAAAATATCAGAGCTACAAAAAGAATATCTAGCTCTCAGCCTCTCCCTCATCGCTTGGTGGAGGAGGTGGAGACTACTAACCGAGATCCTAACAAGGTACCCGAGCTCCCTCAGATTGTGCCATGTACTATGAGTAGGGGACAACTTGCTGCGCAACTGGAACTGCTACATTGTATGGTGCAACATAGTATGTCACCCTACTCGTCTGGTGAAGGACCTCCTGCCGCAAAGCCTCTATCTCTGCTCTCATCTCTACTCTCATCTCTATGACCTGACGGTCGTGCTCAGCCCTAAGCTTTGCTAGTTGTCGGTCACACTCCACCAGCTACATCTGAGCCACTGTCAATTGTGACTGTAGCTCCACAAGATGTGCTCTCATCGACTGTCCCACATCAGTCCCCTACTCTCTTGCAGGCTCTCCACCCCCATCTCCACCTCTAGCTCCACCCTGCTCCTCCCTCCGCTGCCAGACCTATCTTGGTGCTACTCTTTCCTCCTTGGCTACACCCAATCTCACACCTATCCTCCCAAGGGATCCACCCTCACCTCTCTACTGTCCAACCCCAGTTGGAACCCTGCTACTACTAGCACCAAGATCGCCACCTACCCACCTCGAAGCCTCAGCTCTCTACCCCTGTCCCTATCTCTGACCTTGTTCATGTCCTTGTGTCAGGGCATCATCCTCAATCTCCTCAACATGAGGAGCTTGCTCAGTTGGATCTATGAATCTGGGGAATAGATGCTGTTGGAACCAATCCCTATACTGGGGAAATACCCTCGCATCCACAACATCATCCATGTAATCTTATCTCAAGCATTGTAAACCAGTGAGCTCCTACATACTCAAGACATAGGATAACCTTGGTGACCATCCCTTCCTCTCCTCATCAGCATATCTTGCGTATGTTGTCTACTCTTGCAAGATCCCCTAAGGCCTACCATACTGCCTCATCACTCGAGATACTACAAATCACTCCACCATAGTTTGTGATCTGCCAATAAGTGGGCATATAACAAAAATATCTTGGTGTACCAGCTGCCAATCATCCCATGGCTCTAGGACCCTATAAGGTCTCCATATCATGGCTATAAGGTCAACTAATTGTTGCCACCAAAAATCAGTCTTGCCCAGATGGGGCTATGTAACATAATCAACATTCCTATATATAATCAGCTGCCCAGGCTCTCTACTTTCATCCACAATAGGCCAACAAACGAGAAGGTGCTCCCAAGCTCAAACTTGTAAGATCAACACACCAGCGGCCATGCTCTTTCCCTCCCTGTACACTATCTCATGCATCTCGCGATACATGTGGGCTAATAAGAAAGAACCCCAGCCAAGCCTCTGAGGGGTCTCCATCAATCTCTCTAGTATCCTGCCCCATCCACACCATAATCCCTACTGTCCCCTATCTGGCATCAGAAAACACCTGATAAACCCTTATAGAACACAAGCTAGAGGAAACTCCTCACTGTATTTTCTCATCATGATGTCCCAACTGATGAAATGTGTCAAAATATCAAGATCCCTAAAGACATGCCTGGCCACCTGTAATCTAGGTAGTTGTGCTGCATCATAATCCACCTTATCCCCAACAAAAGGGATATGGAGGATCCTATATACATCCTTGGGAGTGATAGTCATCTCCCCAACTGGAAAATGGAAGGCATTATGCTCTAAATGGAATCACTCAACCAATGTTGTGAGCATTATGTGATTCACACGGATGTCTGGTAACCCAAGAAGATGTGTCAAGCCACACAAATCAATATGAGCTTGATCAACCTTTGATAATTGATGCACTAATGTCATGGTAGGCGGATAAACACATTTGAAGAGCACAAGAGGCAATCAAAACTGAAAAAATCAATCAATGAAGCATTAGAAAACATTCCAAATGAGCCTACAAGAGGAGTAAAACATCATGTAAATCCAACTACGTCAATTGCAAAATCAAAATTTCAAGTTTAGACCTTAAAAAATGCTCACTATTTTCCAAACGACAAAACACAGAAGGACAACAACTCGTACGAGTCAGGATTGGGCTTCGTACGACAAAACACTCCCATACGACAAAATATTACACTTAGGATGACAAAATGGTCTTTTATGAAGGTTGTCATACAACATAAGGGTAAGGTCTGAACGACAAAACTAATGGCCTCAAATGACAAAATAAAATTTAGCAATTTGTCGTACGAGACAAAATCTTGTCTCGCACGACAAAACGAGATTGACCGACTTAAAACATGCGAAAACTTGAAAAATGAACCAAAAAAATTCAAAATTGAGAACATAAAGAGGCTTAAGATTGATCACTTACCATTGGCTCATAATGTTGTGGTCGATTATGTCATCTCTGGCACTCAAATCAATGCTCACAAGTAGGGACCACCATTTTCTTCCTAGAAGGCTTTTTTGAATTTTTAAACTTGGAGGGTTAAAATGAATTGAAAATGACACTTTTACCCCTTATATAGCCAAAACCCTAATTTTTCAACTTGCTCTGATGGACATGAAAATTGTACCCTTAGGTAATTCGCCTGTTCTGACTCCATTTTCAGGATCAAAATCAAAATTTGAGATCATTTTGCTAGTCAATTTCATAAAATTTGGACCACTTAGTGCTTTTCATCAAAAGCTCATTCTCTCTTCTAATTGCGCTCAATTTCTCATGAATCAATGTTAAATCTCAATTTAATTTCTACAAATCAACATTGCGCTCAATTTCTTATCAATCAATGCAAAATTTTCAAAAATTCCTTTGTATCAATTTGTGCTCAAAACAACTTACCCTCGCTATCTTTTGATTTCACTCCCAAGGGGGCATACTCATGACGTTATGACCTCACATCTTCAATGTTGAGAAAATTTTCAAATCTTCATCAAAAGTCGAGCAAAAATATTTTTCAACTAAAGAAAATCAATCAAATTCTTATCGCTAGGGACATCTCAACTTCATTGCTTTATATCAAGTTGAGATTTCTCGATAATCTGAATCAAATCAATCACTAGGAGCATATCGGTTTCATCGCTTCAAATCAAGCTGATATTTGTCTTTTATCTAAATCAATCTCTTAACATTAATCAGTTTCAATGCTTTTCATCAAGCTTATTATTCGTTTAAACTCAATCAAAAGTTTAAAGAGTATCTTTGATCACACGCTAAATCTAAGCAGGTGTTTAGTTTCATTGCATCAAATCAAGCTGGACAGTTTATTCTTCGCTCATCGTATCTTGATCAATCAAGTTCAAGATCAATTTTTATCTTTGCTCGCTGTGTCTAGATCAATCAAGTTCTAGATCGGTAAGATCCGCTTCTTGATCAATCAAGTTCAAGTTCGGTATCTTTTATTTTCTATCATTCCTAAGTTCAATCAAGTTCGGGATCGATATCGCTTTAATCAGACTTCATTCAGCTTCATCGCTTTGAATCAAGCTAAACACCTCGCTCTTCATCTAGTTCATGATCAATCAAGTTCACAACTAGTATCTCCTAGACATCAAACTATTCTTTGAACCAACGCGTTGCTCACACATTAATTCAAAGAGGGCCAAATGTAATACCCTAAAAATGGTCATCTAAACCATGAGCCCCTAATCTCAACAACGTCACCGAGGTCCTAACCAAAGGCAATTAAATAAATCTTGAGGACACAATTAATTTCCAAAATCATCAATGTCACATGGCAAAATTAATCACTCAATATTAATTAAATATTTATTTAATTAATTAAATCATTTTAAACAATTATCTTATTTATTTTAATTAAATATCTTTTTCATATTTAATTAAATAAATCATTTTGCCATTAAATCGTCAAAAAAGAGGAATTAATTTGAAAAATAAATAAAAATTGCCATAAATCTTCAAAAAAGGAAACAAATCAAGAAAGAGGAATTGGAAATTATGAGCACAAATCTTCAAAAAAGGAAACAAATAAAAAAAGGAATTAATTGACAAAAAAGAATCAAAATTTGAGAAAAGAAATCAATTGGAGATAATCTTGAAAAACAAATTAAAAATTGATAAGTAATCTCAAAGAAAGCAATTAAAGCAATTAAATATTAAAATTGAATGAAATAGAGAATAAATCAGTTTTTTTAATTTATTTTATCTTAATTTTAGTTCAATTTCCTTTAAAATTGAGAAAAGCATCCAATCAGATCAATTCACCTGGATTGTGCTTCCTCTTGGAAAATATTGACTGCTCATCATCATTTGATCTCAGTCGTTGCTTTCTTTCTGAATTTTCTATAAATGTAGGCCTTCATCTCTCATTCAAAAATCTTGGAGAATATATTGTTATTATGCTATTTTTTCTCTAGGTTCATTGAGATATTGCATATTAGTTATTTCATATTGCTTAAATCATTTAGCTTAAATATTCATATATTGCTTAAATCATGTTAGATTAATCTTGCATTCATCTAGGTTAAATCCATGCTCATATAGATTAAAAATCCTTCGTTTAGGTGTTGTCTAGTCACTGGATAGCTTAGCAATCTGAGAGCAATCTAAACTTGCATCTACTAGAAGGCAATGGGTCGCTTTGTAATGGTTTATTATTCATTCAATATTGATTTACTAACCATGCATCTAATTACTTAATTGAAGTGTTGTGTATTCCAGATACAGATTTAGGTCCAGTTTTCACACGCACATGTATCTTTGTTGACAGATGCATTAGCCATTGTTCTCAGCTCATTGATAGCAATAGCCTTCATTTTTAAGTCAGTTGTAGGGCTCTCGGGACTTTAAAAATAATTTCATCTTCGCTCAGAGTTCCACCACAACATTGAATTCCCATAACAATCTCATTTACCCTTTCCTTGAATGCAATAATCATTTCATCTTCTTCCATCTTTAGGTTTTCATATCTCACTCGGTAACCATTAAGTTTAGAAATCTTCACTTTAGGGTATTAAGAGTCTCCAACTTATCCCATATAGCCTTTCTAGATGATTTGTCAGTTAATCTACGTATTTGCTGATCAGAAAGCACACACAAGAGGGCTTCTCTTTCTCTACAATCATTCTCAAGCTCCTTGTCCAGGTTTGCCAGAGGAGGATCGCCAGATCCTGGATTATAGGGTGTGACACCATTCTGTGTGATCTCCCAAATCTCTTTGCCAAGACATCTTAAATGAGTCTCCATCTGAATCTTCCATACTGTGTAATTTGTTCCATCAAGCCTCGGTATATACCTTCTAAAGATAGCTCTAGAAGAACTGGATGAACTTGAACTATTAGTCGCCATAAGATCTTCCTCAAGTGGTTAAGCTTTCTACAAAGAGGACCAAAGCTCTGATACCAATTGTTAGACAATTCAAATAACCGGAAGACAACTGAGAGGGGGGGAGTGAATCAGTTATCATAGATTACCAAAAGAATTAACAATTTAAACATTAATACTGAAACCTAGAACAATAATATCGAAATAGAAGTTAATCCAATTAAGCATAAACAATAATCATAGAATAAAAGCCATTCACACAACACCAAGATTTGTATGTGGAAAACCCGTTAAAGGGAAAAACCACAGTGGGAAGCCTACCTAAAGTCAGATAATACTTCTACAGTAAGTATGTGAATTACAATGAAGGGGCCTACACTTTCAAGAAGGCAAACAACCTAGAGCACACTTCTCATCACAAAAGGAGTCTCACTTAGTACAAACAAATCCAGACTTCAATCCGGAAAAGTGTTGAACTACGAAGGATAACATCTCCTATGCTAGAGTACAGTTCCAGTTTAAGCTCAATACCAAAGGACTAAATCCTCATAAATCCAATTAGATCTCCAATGATTGACCAAATCCTCTATCTGAATGATATTAAATTAATCGTACATTACATTCCTTGACCATGACCTCTTACATTAACCATGATGATCTACAATGAGATCTTACATCTATATATACAAACCCTTGACCATAAACAATCAGGTCAGCCACTAGACAATAAACCAATTACATAATTATAAACCATGCCAGCCTAAGGTCAAACAAATAATATCCAACACATAAGACATCCTGGAAATACAACAATAGGTCCTATCCACACATTACATCAATGTCGGTCCATAACCTAGATCAACCGAGACCAAGTATGTAATGCCCTGCCAAGAACCCTAAAGGAAAACAACACAACTAGGCAGCTAAAGGGTTGAACTTCTTTTTTTTTAAAGATTAAGTGCATGAATTATAATAATTGCATGTTTAATAACATAGCGGAAGTCTAACACATGATTTCCTAAGGGTTACCAATGAAGATTAATTCGCAGATTATATTAACACCATGGTTAATCCAATTGTCCATTTTAATTAGGTAAATTAAATGCTTGAGAATAAACCTATCATAAATGTAAATTCCATAATGAAAGAATTAAAGTATTCCAATGCATTTCTTTTCCCATAGATCATACATACAAAAGATTAAAGAAATTAAATTTACATACATTCCATTGATATAATATTACAATATCCATAAATACATGGCTTCCAAAAATACCACAGAATCCAAAAGTTACAATATCAAGGTTACATAAAAGTTTGATACAATGACCACAAGGTCTCAACTAAACAATGATCATGAACAACAGATAGTACATGAACCACGAACCAAGAAACACCAGCGAAGCCTTTCCTCACCTGAAGATACAATCCAAAACATCTAATGGGAAGTGGCACTACCACCCGACCATGTGATCCCGAAATGGAATCACCCCACCATGCTAGGAGATAATAGAGACCATCAAGAAAGAAAAATAAGACAAGTATGATAGAACTACATGACTCCGCAAACATCCATGTGACTCAACTCACAAACACTAGTGACTCTAAGGAGAGAGTGTCATCACATGGCTTAAGGTGGTTACCTTGGTAGGCCTCCATAGGTCCCAACCCTCATCCTGGACTATCCTGGTAACCTCTCCCAAACCTCTAGCTCCATCTGAGCCTCATGCGGAACCTACCAATCCTTTCATGAAGACAAGGTGATAAGTTTGCCATTCTAGACCTGCTCACCACATCTTGAGCCTATACAAGCACTCAACCAAGTGTGAGGCATATTATCTTAATTAATATTTAATCTACCCACCCCCTAATCAATTATTAGGTTATCACTTCTTAACTGACTTTCGAGGGGTTATCCTGCCATCCACTTCGAGCATGGCCCCCTCTCGAAAGCCACTCTCTCTCATAGGACACTAATAGGAAAGGTCTCTCTATGAGAGAACTCTATGGTGAAACTAATAGCCATATCTAATCCTGACAAACCACAGGTGAAGGATACACAATCACTAACCCATGATTGACCATTTGGAAACATAACACACAATGGCTCACATCAACGGGGTTATACAACAACACCTGACCAAGGGGTATAACAACATATGACATAATGACAACTCAACCAGAATTGCAATGAATTTAAGCTTGACTGCAACACCCTTTACACAAGATCCTAATAAAGACAATATTTTCTTTAAACAACCAAAGCATTAATTACTTGCAAATACGGGTATTTCAGAAAAGCAGAAAATACACCTCATTGATGAAAGAAAAGTAGAATTGTCATTTAATCAACAAGGCTAAATTAAGTAAATAAAAATTAACCTCCTAATGTATTTCCAAGCATAAATATAGAATCTTAAATTATAAGCTTTTTTGGAAATAACCAAATTTTGAATTAATTTTTTATATATATATATATATATATATATATAATTATATGAATATATATATATACATCATATATATATCATATACCTATAATCATATTACAATATATATATGTATAAATACATGAATTAATTTGCATTGTATTAAAATAATACTTAATGACATAATGCTCGTAATTAAAAAACTTATATATGAATATATATATATATATATACATACATATATATATAATATATAATAAATTAATTAAAAACCGAATCATAAAACACTGGGCACAGAAAACGAATGTACCAAACTCTGGAATGCACAAAATTTAAACCAAGGAAGCGAATCATATTAACTCCGACTCCCTACTACCACCGGTAGCACTGCTACCACATGGTAGCAGGTACTACTGCCACCTTACGGTAGCAGGTGCTACTGCTCGTAGCTGTACTACCATCTATAGTAACTACCAAAATTTTTATATATATATATATATATATATATATATATATATATATATATATATATATATATATATATATATATATATATATATATATATATATATATATATATATATTTTATTTATTTATTTTTTAAAATTCCATAACATAAAAATTATAAATTTCCATTTTCAATAAAATTTATTTCCCCAGGATTTATTTAATATAATTTTCCCCAAAATAATTAAATAAAGAAATTTCCCCATAATTTTTAATAACCCAATAAATTTAATTAAAATTAAATTTGTTTCTATAATAACTAAATAATTACATAGAGATGTACAAATATTGACAAAACAACCATAGAAAAATATCGAAACAACAACCAAACAAGAGGAAATATTTTCTCTGGTAAATCCCATTTTCTCCCAAAACTTGCAACTTTCATGCATAGTAAAAATCTTGGCAAAATTTGCTAGAATAACTTTTCCAAAACCCTCACAAAATTTAATCCACAAACACCCAGAAAATAACTTCTTTCCATAAACTAGAATTAATCTCAGGAATGGATTTTAGACAAAATCATGAAATAACCAGAAAGTGGTTTTGGATTTGACAAATATTTTAACACACATCAATCAGAAAGAGGGAAGAGATAAAATATTTTCTTTAAAAACAACCAGAAGAGGCCACTCAACCTGTATATCTTTCCTGGAAGATTCACGTGGAAGAACTCAGTCTTGTACCGGTTATCCAAGCCAATCCCTCTTCCAACAATCCTCAGATAATTTCTTCTTCAACAAAATATTGCTTCCAAAATAATTTTTCTTGCCCAAAATCTTTGCCTCCTTCTTGTGTACCAAAAAGAGAAAGATCTATTCTTTTTAACCTAAAATTTTAGGTTGCATATATTTTTTTTTCCCCTAAACCTAATATTTAATTTTAGTAATAAAAACAATTTTATTTTCTTTTTCTAATTCCTAACAAAGGGATAAATTAACATGCAATAAGCAATAATCATTTTTTTCTTTTCTTTTCTCATGCAAACTAATTAATTTTCTAAACAAAGAAAATAAAGCAATACTTTAATTCTAATTTATTCTTTTATTCATTCATTTATTTATTTATTCTTTTATTCATTTATTTATTTAAAATTCTAGGAAACAATAAATGAAATTAATCTAGTTTATTTTTCACTAAAATTTAAATAAAATATAATTTGAATACAATGCAACTTGCAATCTAATTTAATAATTTCTTTTAATTAATTAAATTTAAAATATCAATGCATAAAATACATAATTCCAAAAATAACAACTATGAGATAATTCCAAAAATTTAATTAATTAATTAAATCCACTAAACACACAAACTGAGCAAACCCCAAGAAAATACTTATAAAAAGATCAAATGACAAAATACAAAGGCCGAACAAACTGACAGGATGACCAACTAATGACACTCACAAGAGTGTAATTGGGTAATATAGGGTCAACTACTACCTCCTCCACTTCCATTGAACAAATATAAGGCACGCTCAGACCTGTGAAGCCTGGTGGAGACGATACCCCGTACCTACCCGGTACTTGTACTTGCAATATCCTGCATCACCGAACCACACATGCATATATACAATATAGAAAACATGGCATGCACTCTGATGAAGGAGAATCACAACGTTCCCTATCTCACCAGAATGAGTGAAGGAAAATCGTCCCCTTGCATCCAATACACTCGTAGACATGCAACATATAATTCCACATTGCATAGATAAAATAAAGTGTCAGTACATAGCAATAATCCATAAAATGTCATAAATCACAAGTACTGGAATACTGCAAATAAATTATGCATCTCATATCCAGATAAAGCATGAAATAATATCATATAAGTCTAAATAACACATCATGGTAATGTATCCACTGAAAGTAAACAATAATAAAATATGAGTCTAATGAGTTCAAATGAGGAGGGGTACTACATCACTGAGGAACTCCTTCAAGAATGTCAGGAAAGTGCCTCATTTCAAAAACGCATGGAAAGACTCGTAGAGGCTGACAAAGAAAAATACCTACTCATTCTGACAAGCAAAGGAGTTAGGATTCTTGAAGACTTTGACACTGAAATATTTAGGACAAGGTCTCAAAATTATGCTTATCAAGAACAATAGAGAGAAGAGGAAACATGTGACCTTGAGCTAAACATACCTGAACAACATAACATACCAAAACACACCCATACCCAAACTAGGGATAACGAAAGAGAGGAACCCTTTCCTCGGCAAACAAATGCACCCCTGGTTGCTCTTACACAACAAATGCAAATGTTGCAGAAATAAATGCAAGACATGCAATAGGGGACCACAATGCGATATTCCTTAAATGAAATTTTTCCTTACCCCTTTGACAAAAGGTTAAACATGATACCTTTTCCCCCGAATTCAGACATACCCAAATATGACAAGTATGATGGTAAGACTGATACTTGTCATCATGTTCAGGAGTTTTGTACCATGACTCTTGTATTTTCTCATGATGACACTTACTTGATGAGACTATTCCCACAAAGTTTGGGAGGACAAACAATGGAGTGGTTGTCTAAACTTAGACCTCCCATCAAATCCCTTGATGAGTTGGTCAATAAATTTATCATGCAATACTCCTACAATATTCAACATGCAATCACCATGTTGGAGGTATGTAATACCAAACAGAAAAATAATGAAACATTCATGGTTTTTCTTCAACGATGGAGACAAATGGTTTCGAGATATCCTTGAGATGCTCCTGAGAAAGAAAAGATGGAAATCTTTATCGACAATCTGAATAGTGAGATGAGTTATCTACTCAAGCTCCAGTGTAAACCATCTTTTGCCAAATTAATCAAAAATGGAATCCAAGTAGAGGAGGCATGTATCAAGAAAGGAACATTGAATTTCTTCAAAGAAGGAGCTAATTCATCCAACTCTCACTTTAACAGCCAGAACAACAATAACAACTTAGACAAATCCAGGTTCTGGACCAGAAATAAAAACACTAGTAAGGAGGGAGGCACTATTGCTCATGATGTTAAATCTAAACAACCAGTATTGTCTTTATCAGTTAATCCTCAACCTACCAAGAATAAAAAGGTGTCAACACAAGCACTAACACTTATGCACCAAATACCAATTAAGGACCTTCAAATCCAAACACCACCAACAATGCTCAAAATAACAACACAAATCGAGGAACTAATCCAACTCAAAGGGGTAACACCAATAATTTCCCAAATAAATGCATCTACACACCATTGGGACAATCCTTAGAATCAACATTTTGCGAATTCCTGGCAAACAAGATTATCACATTGTCGGCCATAAACAATTTTGAACCCCAGATCAAACCACCTTGGTGGAATGACTCACACTTCTGTGTTTTTCATCAAAACAAAGGACATCAAACAAACAATTGCATGAGACTTAAAAATATTGTTCAAGACATGATTGATAGAGGTGATTTAACAGTCGATGGTCTCAAAACAAATGGTGATCATGACACATTTTAAAATCATCTTCCAAATTACAACAAGGAAGGAACTTCATCATCAAATGATACCAAAGGAGCTCGCATAAACCATGTATATAATAACACCATCAATCACATATCGACAGATGACAACAAAGTAAATGTCATTAAAATCAAAGACAAACACAAACAAGAGTCGATCAATGTAACCACTCGAGCTCAAAAATATGTCTTGAAAGGGCATACATCAATAGCAACCATTCTCCCCAAGACTCAATATGATTTGGTAAGTCAACTGCGGAAGAATCCTGCTCAGATATCCATACTTGAGCTACTATAACTTTTTCCAAAACATAAGGACATCTTGGAACAAGCACTCATTGAAACAAACGTACCTCAAGATCTAGATATTGACAAATTTCAAGCCATGGTGGCTCACATGGCAGGGCCTCATAATCTCACCTTTTCTGAGCATGATAATATATCTTTGAGCCATCCACATAATACTCCCCTTCACATTGAAGTCTTATTCTGCAAACACCGAGTTAAAAGAGTGCTAATAGATGGAGGAGTTGGTCTCAATATCTATACCTTGAAACTTTTCCGTGCATTAGGCTTCTCTAAACAGTCTATTGATCTACACAAAAAGATCACCATCAAGGCATATGATGATGAAGAAACATCATCCAACATAATAGTAATCCTACCTATTCAAGTAGGACCAATACAAAGAGACACTATGTGCCAAGTCTTAGACATAGACCTCACATACAATATTTTATTAGGTCATCCTCAGATACATGAAATGCAAGCAGTACCATCAACTTACCATCAATGTGTCAAATTCCTATATAATGGATGGGAGATTTCCATCTCTGTTGATAATAACCCCTTTCAACATTTCAATTCTATGGGGGCAGCTCAAGACAACTTGGTTCCACACAACAGGGAAGCTCCCGCTTCCTCAGCATTGGAAAAACATCAAGAAAAGCTTAAATCTTTATCCACAGATTTTAAGCAAAAGATGAAAATAAAAGAACAAGGCATGGGAGAATACTCTTTTGAACCCATGTGCTTATCCACATTACCAGTATCACCAAAATCTCATGGACAACCTTCTGCATCGACACATCAAGAAACACATCCTATCACCAAGTTTGATGGCAAGTTTATTCAATTGGGTACACTAGCACATGAATCTGAAGAGAAAGACATCCTTAGTTGGCTCTACAAAAATAAGGAAGAAGTCTGAGCTGCTACTATAGAGGTAGCCATACCAACACAATAGTATGGCAAAGGATTCTTGATCATGCAATGGATGGGATACAATGGCAAAGGACCTATAGGCAAGTGTAAAGAAGGCACTATAGAACCATTGGACCCTCCGTCACAGTTTTGTAGAGACATAACAAGACTGGGATATGGACACAGTCTACCTCCAAGGCAAAAGAAGAATAAATATCAAAAACCTTAGTGGAAAGGAAAGAATAAATACAACGTAGACTCATGGCAATAGGTACTACACCAATCAGCTGAAACGATAAAGAAAGAGAGATAACACCAAGAAAATGAAAAACAACAAGCGGAGTTGGCCATTCAAAGAGAAGAAGCATCTTACAAGAAAGTACACCATGTCCAAGAACCTATTCAAGACAAGGCAGAGTCACCTCCCAAATAAATTACTACTCCCCAAGAAGAAACAATGTATAAATAAATGCAAAGAGTACAAGCACGTTCTGATTTAGAATTAGAGAAAACTACAAAGCTGGTATCAATTATCAGGGATCTCTTTTCACCCTACAACATACTTGTCCATAGCACTCAAAGACTTTGGGAAAATACTTCTGAAATTGATTCTAATAATTTTGAGTGGGGTACTTGTCCAAATATTATTGAAGATATCCCTGATAGTGTTATTCATACACCCCTTTCCACAACATATCTATGAAGCTAAGGAAAATGAGCAGCGCCACTACAAGCAAGTATACACAGAAGATGATACCATCGAAGACCTCGACAATATCATTAAATTTCCCAATATCCCAGACACTTTTCATGATACCGCTATTATGACACTTACCTCAGCTAACTTGGACCCACCAAATGACTCTTTACCACTCATATTTTCTGATTTAATAGACTGGGATTAACCTGAACACCATGACATACCTATTTTCCCAGATGACGAATCCATTATCCATTACCTATGTACAATCAATCCGAAAATAGACTCTACCAGTGAAACAAGTAACAATGTCTGCAATGGGGAGAGTGCCAAGTCTCTCAGTCGCAAAAATGAAAGAAATAAAGGATCAAATGCTGAAAATCAGTCAATTGCAGCACTAGATCACAAAAAAGTAAAAATAAAGGGTGCATCTGAGGGTGAAAACATTTTTAAGGCACCTAAAGATGGGAGACTTGACACTCTTCCTAAACATTATCAAGAGCGATCACCTATATTGATTGAGCCCACTCAATCAATCAACATTGGTACAAAGGAAGTAGCTAAAAACATACACCTAGCAGAGTCTCTAACAGAAGAAGAAAAATCAGATTTTATCAGATTCTTCAAAGAAAAGAAAATGAATTTTGCCTGGTCCTATGCTGATATGCCCAGAGTAGATCCAAACTTAATCATGCATCATTTATCTATTTCTCCAGGAGCTAAACAAGTCAAACAAAAGTTGAGAAAGATGAATCTGCATGTAGCACTAATGGTCAAAGCTGAACTCAAGAAGTTATTAGACATTGGATTAATTTGACCTATAGACTATGCTGAATGGATTTTAAACATTGTGCCAATTTCAAAACCAGATGGAAGCATTAGGATATGCATAGATTTTAGAGATGTTAAAAAAGCCTGTCCAAAGGATGACTTTCCTTTGCCCAGCATCAACATAATTGTAAACCTCACAGAAGGCTATGCAATGCTCGCATTAATGGATGATTTCCTTTTCCCAACATCAATATAATGGTAAACCTCATAGAGCTATACACTCACAGACACACAACATATAATTTCACATTGCATAGATGAAGTAAAGTGTCAGTACATAGCAATAATCCATAAAATGCCATAAATCACAAGTAATGAAATTCTACAAATAAATTATGCATCTCATAACTAGATAAAGCATGAAATAATGTCATATAAGTCTGAATAACACATCATAGTAATGTATCCACTGAAATTAAGCAATAATAAAATATGAGTCCAATAAGTTCAAATGAGGAGGGGTACTACATTCTCCCCCCGCTGACTCCTGGAAGCCTAAAACAAATAAGAATACAACTCTCTCATCTTTGTTGCATCCTCCCAAGTCACCGAGGTCTCATCATTTGGATCCCATAGGACCCTTACCTAGTCGATGGTGTGACCCCTGAGGATCAAATCTCGACACTAAAGAATGCGCATGAGCTCCATGGAAAGTTACCCATCCTCGACCTGCAAAGAGTTCCAATCAAGAACATGTGTCAGATCAAGATGATAAGGTCTAAGAACTGAAACATGAAAGACATCATGGATGTGGGATAGACTCAATGGCAAGGAAAGATGGTAGGAAATAGGTCCTATCCTCTCAAGGATCTCAAAAGGGCCAAAAAACTAAGGTGCCAACTTAGAACCCTTTCCATAACAGATCAGACTCTTCCGCAAACACACTCTCAAAAAAACACGCTCGTCAATAGAAAAATGATGATCTATCCTATGAGCATCTGCATACTTCTTCTGCCTCTCCTATGCAGCAACCAAATGCTCATAAATACGCTCAACCTACTACTCCATCTCTAGAAGAATATCCGGTCCTATAAGAACCCTGTCCTCTAGCCGATACCAACTCAAAGGAGTGTGGCAAGGACAACCATATAATGCCTAAAAGGGGGAAATATCTATGGAGCTATGATATCCATTATTATAAGAAAACTCCACTAGATAGATATAATCCTCCTAGAGTGATTGTTGGTCCATAACATACATGTGAAGCATGTCTTCCAAAGCTTGATTCACTCGCTCGGTCTAACCATCTGTCTCTGGGTGATAAGATAAACTAAAATTCAACTGAGTCCCCAAAGCATGCTGAAGTGAGGTCCACAATGCTAAGGTAAAGACATGATCTCTATTAGAGATGATCCACCTTGGAATCCCATGCAATCTCACTACATCTTCCAAGAAGACTCATGCCACCACTTCTGCTATATAGGAAGCTTGAATAGGAGCAAAGTGAGCAACCTTTGTCAATCTGTAAACTATGACCATGATGGCATTGTGACGACGCGAAGAGACAGACAACCCAACAATGAAATCCATGGAAATGATATCCCATTTCCAATCTGGTACCAAATTTGGCTATAAAAGCCCTACCAGGTGTTGATGCTCTGCCTTCACCCCCTGACACTCTAGACACTTCGACACAAAATCAGCAATGTCTCATTTCATACCAGCCCAATGATAAATTTATCTAAGACCTACATGCATCTTCTTGACACCTGGATGTGCCGAAT
This sequence comes from Cryptomeria japonica, assembly GCF_030272615.1. Classification (NCBI taxonomy): domain Eukaryota; kingdom Viridiplantae; phylum Streptophyta; class Pinopsida; order Cupressales; family Cupressaceae; genus Cryptomeria; species Cryptomeria japonica. The sequence continues at coordinate 192,195,543 of NC_081408.1, forward strand.
AAGGTGCATGATGGGCCTCAGTCATGATCAAAACATGAAGACCCTCTAAAGGAGGTACATAAATCCATCCAAGGTGACAAAGAAATCCATCTGCCTCAAGGTTATATCCAGAAAATCTACCCTCAAAAGGCCTTCCAAACTCTATCATGACTCTAACATCCTGATACCAAGTATCCTGAGGAAGAACTCCTAGAATCCTCTCTCTCAAGTCTACTACAAGGGACAATGTTGAAACTCATGCCGTCTATGACTCAAAGCATCTACCACTATGTTCTCTTTCCCCTGATTATAATGAACCTCAAAATCATACTCGTAGAAGAATTCCATCCATCTCCGTTGTCGAGCATTCAAGTTTGGCTGCATGAATATATACTATAGACTACGGTGATCATTATGGAGCTCAAACCAATGCCCTAACAGGAAATTCTGCCATCTAACCAAAGCATGAACTACAACTACCAACTCTAAATCATGAACTGGATAGTTCAGCTCATGGTTCTTGAGTTTGTGAGACTCATAAGCAACCACACGTCCATCTTGCATAAGCACTACACCTATACCTTCCAAAGAGGCATCTATGCATACCATAAAATCTCTAGATGGATTAGGAACTACCAAAATCAGAGCACTGATAAGGAGTTCCTTCAAGGTCCAGAAAGCTGCCTCACACTACTCTAACCAAACAAACTTCTTCCCTTTCCTTTGAAGAGAAGTAATTGGGTGTCCTATCTAGGAAAAGCCCTAAACAAAGTGACTATAATATCCAACCAAACCCATAAAACTCCTAACTTCTGAAACATTGGTCGACACTAGCCAATCAACAATTGCTTGGATCTTTGAAGGATCCACAGATTTACCTTCTCCTGAAACCACATGACCAAGATAGTTCACCTCAGATAGGAAGAAGTCACACTTCGCCAAATTGGCATAAAGTTGATTCTCCCTCAAGCACTACAATACCTGACGTAAGTGACCCTCGTGCTCTTCCATAGTTCTAAAATAAATTAGAATGTCATCCAAGAATACAATGATGAAACGATCTAGGTAGGTGCGAAAAACCCCACTCATGAGGCTCATGAAAATTGTAGATGCATTCGTCAACCCAAATGGCACTACTGTGAACTCATAGTGACCATAATGAGTATAGAATGTTGTCTTATAAATATCTGCATCCTAAATGCGCAACTAATGGTAACTAGATTTATGTCAATCTTAGAGAACACCTTTTCTCCCTTTACCTGATCAAAAAAATTATCTATACAAGGCAATGGATATCAATTCCAGATGGTTATCTTATTCAGTTGTCGGTGATCAATTCATATCTGAAGAGAGCCATCTTTCTTCTTAATGAAGATAACAGGCACACCCCAAAGATAAACACTAGGATGAATGAATCCCTTGGCCAACAATTCCTCTATCTACAATTTCAACTCACTCAACTCTTAAGTAGTCATCTGATATGGAGCTCTCAAAATAGGTTTTGCACCAAGAACCAAATCAATGTGAAAGTTTATGTCTCACTTTAGAGGGCATACCAGGAATATCCAATGGAAACACATCAGCATACTCTCGAAGAATAGGGTGACTATCAAGAGTGATTTCTTGACTCCCTGACTCATCCACATCCTCAAGAGTAACTACAAAAAGCTAACACCCTCTACGTATGCATTGCTTAAGTTGCATAGCAGAAATCATACGTAGGGATATCGGTCTTTGAACTCCAATAATCTCCACTTCTCTGCTAAGGTCATCTAAACACTCCATTGTCTTCTTGCGACAATCTACATGAGCACTGTGAGATGATAGCCAATCCATCCCCAACACAACTCCATAAGAACCTAAAGGAATGACTCAAAGGTCAATTGAGGTAACTATGGTTCCTAGGTCCAACTCACAACTGAGAATAAAGGCATCTGCAGAAACATGGACACCTATAGCCAACTCTACTTGCCACCTATCCACCTGCTTAGCAGACACGAGTCAACATCACTCCATAATGGATGAATAAATGAAAGAATCTGAAGCACCAGAGTCAAAAAGTATAAAGATAGGGATTCCATGCAACATACCTGCTGCCTCAATAACTGTACCCTGATGATCAGCTTGGCAGTCATCCACTGCTGCAAACACTCTATGGGATCTCCCTGCATCTCCGAGTGTAGGCTCTGATGTTGTTGGCCTCTGACTACCTATATTATGGAAACGCTGAGGGCACTGCACAGCTATGTGGCCAAACTGCACACAAGAGAAGTAAGCTCCTCTACCTGGTTCTCTATTACCTGTCAGCCCACTAGACTGTTGGAAACTTCCCCAGCTAGGGGCGTGAGATGCACTCTATGAGGACTGCCCTGAAGCTCTCCAGATTTAGCTCCCATGTTATGGTGTTAATGAACACATTGATCTTCTCCTCCTCTAATCTCCAGTAGATCGAAACAAAACTATTGAGATGCATAATAGCACATCTCACCTTGGTGTTGCTACTGTATGGGAAAATAGTGAAATAATGATCCAAACTGATAAGCCAGGTCTCTGCCTCGAGACCGGTACCCATACCATCAAAGAAGGGAGGGTTGGACCTCATCAGGTTCTTTATGTGACCCAAAGAAGGTGGATCTGAGTTAGCTAGAATCTCCCTCCTCCTAGGTGATCTCTCCCTCTCTCTCTCTCCTCTGGAACCTGCTGATGTGATTCCTCAACCTGAGCATGAATAGGTTGATCAACCTCAGGCCTAGGGCCTAACCTGACCAGAACCTCCTAAAACATCTATCTCAACAATTCCCTTTCGGGAACCTATTGTCTTGCATGCTAAGGATCTTGATGATTTGATTGTTATAGCTCAACACACACATGAGTGGGTGGTGGTGAAGGACTGTGATGGCCAGAACCACGACACCGTCCTCCACCTTGGCCTCCTTTGCGACCACCCATACGGCCACCTCCCCTATCTTTCCTAGCCATGACCTAGCACTACAAAAGAGAAAATGGTTCAGATCTACGACAAGGATAAGAAAAGAGAAATACAAACATTAAGACCTAAGTAAAAAGGTCAAGTTGAATAGGCTCACTACAAACCTAGTGTTGAAACTTGGGCTCTGATACCAAATGTAATGCCCCGCCAGGAACCCTAAAGGAAAACAACACAACTAGGAAACTAAAGGGTGAAATATTTATTTTTTAAAGATTAAGTGCATTAATTATAATAATTGCATGTTTAATAACATAGCGGAAGTCTAACACATGATTTCCTAAGGGTTACCAATGAAGATTAATTTGTAGATTATATTAACACCATGGTTAATCCAATTGTCCATTTTAATTAGGTAAATTAAATGCTTGAGAATAAACCTACACACATTTAAATTCCATAATGAAAGAATTAAACTATTCCAATGAATTTATTTTCCCATATATCATACATACAAAAGATTAAAGCAATTGAATTTACATACATTCCATCGATATAATATTACAATATCCATAAATACATGGCTTCCAAAAATACCATAGAATCCAAAAGTTACATAAAAGTTTGATACAATGACCACAAGGTCTCAACTGAACAATGATCATGAACAAGAGCTGGTACATGAACCACAAACCAAGAAACACCAGCGAAGCCTTTCCTCTCCTTAAGATACAATTTAGAACATCTGATGGGAAGTGGCACTACCACCTGACCATGTGATCCCAAAATGGAACCACCCCACCATGCTAGGAGATAGTAGAGACCCTCAAGCAAGAAAAATAAGACAAGTACGATAGAACTACATGACTACACAAACATCCATGTGACTCAACTCACAAACACTAGTGACTCTAAGGAGAGAGTGTCATCACATGGTTTAAGGTGGTTACCCTGGTAGGCCTCCATAGGTCCCAACCCCCATCCTAGGTTATCCTAGTAACCTCTCCTGAACCTTCGGCTCCATCTAAGCCTCATGCGGACCCTACCAATCCTTTCATGAAGACAAGGTGATAAGTTTGCCATTCCAGACCTTCTCACCACATCTTGAGCCTATACAAGAACTCAAACATGTGTGAGGTATATTCTCTTAATTAATATTTAATCTACCCACCCCCTAATCAATTATTAGGTTATTACTTCTTAACTGACTTTCGAGGGGTTATCCTGCCATCCACTTCGGGTGTGGCCCCCACTCGAAAGCCACTCTCTCTCATAGGACACTAACAAGAAAGGTCTCTCTACGAGAACTATATGGCAAAACTGACAGCCATATCTAATCCTGACAAACCACAGGTGAAGGATACACAATCACTAACTCATGATTGACCATTTGGAAACATAACACACAATGGCTCACATCAACGGGGTTATACAACAACATATGACATAACGACAACTCAACCAGAATTGAAATGAATTTAAGCTTGACTACAACACCCTTTACACAAGATCCTAATACAGACAATATTTTCTTTAAACAACCGAAAGCATTAATTACTTGAAAATACAGATATTTTAGAAAAGCAAAAAATACACCTCATTGACAAAAGAAAAGTAGACTTGTCATTTAATCAACAAGGCTAAATTAAGCACATAAAAATTAACCTCCTAATGTATTTCCAAGCATAAATATAGAATCTTAAATTATAAGCTTTTCTAGAAATAACCAAATTTTGAATATATGAATTGTATGAATATATATATACATCGTATATATCATATACCTATAAGCATATTACAATATATATATATGTGTGTGTATGTATATATATATATATATATATGTATATATATGTATATATATATATATGTATATATATGTATATATATATATATGTATATATATGTATATATATATATACACACATATATATATACATGAATTAATTTGCATAGTATTTAAATAATACTTAAATGACATAATGCCCATAATTAAAAAACATATATATGAATATATATATATATATATATATATACACATACATATATATATTTATATATATACATATATATATATTATATATAATAAATTAATTAAAAACTGAATCATAAAACACTGGGCATGGAAAACGAATGTACCAAACTCTAGAATGCACGAAATTTAAACTAGGGAAGCGAATCATATTAACTCCCACTCCCTACTACCGCACAGTAGTAGGTGCTACCGCCAGTAGTTGTACTACTGTCGGTAGTAACTATCGATATATATATATATATATATATATAATTTATTTTATTTTATTTTATTTTTTTATTTTTAATTTTTAAATTCCATAACATAAAAATTATAAATTTCCATTTTCAATAAAAAAATTTCCCCAGAATTTATTTAATACAATTTTCCCCAAAATAATTAAATAAAGCAATTTCCCCATAATTTTTAATAACCCAATAAATTTAATTAAAAATAAATTTATTTCTTTAGTAACTAAATAATTACATAGAGATGTACAAATATTGACAGAACAACCACAAAAAAATATCGAAACAACAACCAAACAAGAGGAAATGTTTTCTCTGGTAAATCTCATTTTCTCCCAAAACTTGCAACTTTCATGCATAGTAAAAATCTCGGAAAAATTTGCTAGAATAACTTTTCTAAAATCCTCACAAAATTTAATCCACAAACACCCACGAAATAACTTCTTTCCATAAACTAGAATTAATCTCAGGAATGGATTTTAGCCAAAATCATGAAATAACTAGAAAGGGGTTTTGGATTTGACAAATATTTTAACACACATCAATCAGAAAGAGGGAAGAGATAAAATATTTTCTTTAAAAAACAATCAGAAGAGGCCACCCAACCTGTATAGCTTTCCTGGAAGATTTACGTGGAAGAGCCCAATCCTGTACCGATTTTCCAAGTCAATACCTCTTCCAGCAATCATCTGACAATTTCTTCTTCAACAAAATATTGCTTCCAAAATAATTTTTCTTCCCCAAAATCTTTGTCTCTTTCTTGTATCCCAAAAAGAGAAAGATCTATTCTTTTTTACCTAAAATTTTAGGTTGCATATATTTTTCCTCAAAACCTAATATTTAGTTTTAGTTATAAAAGCAATTTTCTTTTCTTTTCTAATTCCTAACAAAAGGGATAAATTAACATGCAATAAGAAAAAATCATTTTTTTTCTTTTCTTTTCTCATGCAAATTAATTAATTTTCTAAACAAAGAAATTAAAGCAGTACTTTAATTCTCATTTATTCTTTTATTCATTTATTTATTCATTTATTTATTTAAATTTCTAGGAAACAATAAATGAAATTAATCTAATTTATTTTTCACTAAAATTTAAATAAGATATAATTCGAATACAATGCAACTTGTAATCTAATTTAATAATTTCTTTTAATTAGTTAAATTTATAATCTCAATACATAAAATACATAATTCAAAAAATACCAACTATGAGATAACTCCATAAATTTAATTAATTAATTAAATCCACTAAACACACAAACTGAGAAAACCCCAAGAAAAGACTCATAAAAAGGTCAAATGACAAAATATGAAGGTTGAACAAATTGATAGGATGACCAACTGACGACACTCACAAGAGTGTAACTGGATAAAATAGGGTCAACTACTACCTCCTCCACTTCCATCGGACAAACATAAGGCATGCTCAGACTTGTGAAGCCAGGTGGAGACGATACCCTGTACCTACCCAATATTTGTACCTGCAATATCCTGCATCACCAAACCACACATGCATATATACAATATAGAAAACATGACATGCACACCGATGAAGGAGAATCACGATGTTCCCTGTCTTCTAGAATGAGTGAAGGAAAATCATCCCCTTGCATCCAATACACTCGCAGACATGCAACATATAATTTCACATTGCATAGATAAAGTAAAGTGTCAGTACATAGCAATAATCCATAAAATGCCATAAATCATATGTACTGAAATACTGCAAATAAATTATGCATCTCATATCCAGATAAAGCATGAAATAATGTCATATGAGTCTGAATAACACATCATAGTAATGTATCCATTGAAAGTAAGCAATAGTAAAATATGAGTCCAATAAGCTCAAACGAGGAGGGGTACTACATTCTCTCCCCCAAAACTAGGCTTACTCCTAGAAGCCTAAAACAAATAAGAATACAGCTCTCTCATCTTTGCTGCATCCTCCCAAGTTGCCAAGTTCTCATCATTTGGGTCCCATAGGACCCTTACCTGGTTGATGGTGTGACCCCTGAGGATCAAATCTCAATGTTGAAGAATGCGCATGGGCTCCATGGAAAGTTGCTCGTCCTCGACCTGCAAAGAGTTCCAATCAAGAACATGTTAGGTCCACATGCTTCAACAATGATCTGCAAATGCCAAGTCTCAAACAAGATCACTAGCAACATCCTCAAACTCTATCAGAAGCTGCACCAACATTACTTAGGAAATTCATCACAGATCTCCACCAAAATCTTTGTCGGTGAAACCCTCGCCGGAACTAGAAACCAAGCTTCTCAGTAAGCATGACAACATCCAATTACCAGACCAAAGCCAACTGATCAAGTATGAGTATAAGCATCATAAACAAGCCAATTCCATCACCAAATTATATCAGAGTCTATTGGATCATGCCGGATCCAAGTTAACCAAAAAACCACTCCGGATCATGTCAGATCATGTCAGGACTCAAAGAGTGCCGATAAAGAATCCAAACAGTTAGTGTTGACATCAATGACAAAAAATCAATGCAACACATAATCAATCCCACCAAATGGCCAACAGAATCTTACAATCTATCTTCTATGCATAGTCTAGCTACCTGATTCTTGGATTGATCCTAATTTATTACATTCTAATGCATAATTACAAATATATACATCTATCCAAAGGATCCAGTTGGCCAAAAGGGATCAAAACCTGAGAACAAGACCTAACGTACAAAATAAACAAGGTTAGCCTCCACCAAGAGATTCCTCCAGAAAATCCAAAGGATGAAATGTAGATCATAGGAAAAGGTCGGCCACATACCAAGGAACATCAAAATCAATGCCTAAGACTCCACAAATTTTAGAATAGGTTCTGGTAGATCACCAGAATAGGTCTCAAGAAATTGGTAACAAAGGAACAATCGGTTACAATAAAATGTCATGGAAACCAGTGGTGATATCTTGTTGAAAAATGATCCAAATGCGATGCGATCTGGAAGCAAGAATGATGATCAAGCCTTCAAGTAGAATCCAACTCCACATGATCCGATGAGCTAGGACTGGGACACATAGAAAGGAAAACCAAAACTATAAATAGAAAAAAAATAAAAAGGAAAATGTTTTTGGTTAATGCAAAATTGTTGTGAACTGGGGATGCTCCTGGATTAGAAATTCGGGGTTATTGAAAAAAGATGAGCCTCTCACTTTGTCAGGGTCAAAGGGAAAGCACGGTGGTCTACCTCTTCTTGAGAAATCCAAGATGAATCTTCAACTGGTCTATCCTTCCACTTGACAAGATATTCTTTATACTAACTGCTCTGGTTACTACGCCCAATCCTATTGTCCAAAATCTCTTCAATCTAATCTGGTTCCTTTCGGGGTAACTATTTCTCCAATACTGCAACACTGTTCTCACTCAATTTTGGTTCATGGTACTTATGAAGATATGCAATGTTGAATATAGGTGAAACACTCAGACTATCCGGTAACTCCACTTCATATATATTTCCCGAACTAAACCTCTTCAAAATCCTTCAAGGTCCAAACTTCTTCATCCACAACTTATTATAAGTTCCAACCAGGAATCTTGCGTATCTTAGATATACCATCACTTCATTGCCAAATTAAAATTCCTTATGTCTCCTCTTCTCATTTGCCTTCTCCTTATACTTGTTGTTTATGTCTTCCAAATGTTGCTTAACCTGAATATGCAATGTTTTCATGTGATCTACAAAGTCTTCTACTTTTGAACTCCTCCGATCTTCACTGCTAATGTCTCTCAATTATGATATCCCTCTAGGATGCAATCTCAAAAGGTGTTCTTTCAGTACTTCTATTCACTAAATTGTTGTAGGCAAACTCAGCTTGTGCAAGGATTAAATCCCAACTTCTGGTTTTATCTCCCACTAAACATCTCAATAAATTTACCAAAATCCGGTTAACAACTTATGTCTGACCATCAATCTATGGATAAAAAGTAGAACTAAACTTCAAATATGTCTTCATCTTCCTTCAAAGTGTTCTCCAAAAATAGCCAACAAACTTAGTGTCTCTGTCTGAAACTATGCTCTTAGGTAGTCCATGCAATCTCACCACTTCTTTGAAAAATAGGTCTACTACATGCAATTCATCCAATGTCTTCTTAAAAGATATGAAATGAGCCATCTTCGAGAATCTTTCCACTACCACAAATATAGAATCATTCCCTCTTGGTGTCTTAGGAAATCCAAGTACAAAATCCTAATGGCCATTTGGTGGAATTGATTATGTGTTGCATTGATGCAAACACTAGTTGTCTGGATGCTTTACCGACACCCTTTTGGTCTCGGTAGGTTGAGTGGTTTTCTGGTTGATTTGAATCTGACATATTTGGTAGGCTCTTGTATAAATTTGGTAATGAAATTGGCTTGTTCATGATACTCATGTTCATATTCAGTAAGTTGGTTTTGGTCTGATGATCAGATGCTATCTTGTTTGCTTAGAAGCTTGGTTTCTGGTTTTGGTGAGGGTTTCATCGACAGAGATTTTGATGAAGATCTTTGATGAATTTCATAAGTGGCTTTTGTGTAGCTTATGGTGGATTTTTAGAATGCTGATGGTGATCATGCTCAAGACCTAGTGGTTCGAGATCATTGTTGTAGCATGTGGACCTATACTGGGTCCCGATTGATCTAGGTTATGGACTGACTTTAACATAAATTGTGGATTGGACCTCTCGATGTGTTTCCGAGATGTCTTATGTGTTGGATATTATTTTCTTGGTCTAAGGCCCACATGGTTTGTAGTTATGTAATTGATTTATTATTTGGTGGCCGACCTATTTTTTTATGGTCAAGGGATGTAATGTGCTAATAATGCAATATCATTAAAGAAGAGTATTTGGTCGATCATTGGAGATTGAATTGGGTTTATGGAAGAGGATTTAGTCATCTGGTATTGAGCTTAACTAAAATTGTACTCAGGCATAGGAGATGCTATCTTTTATAGTTCAACACTTCTCTGGATTGTAGTCTTGATTTCTATGTAGTTAGTGAGGCTCCTTTTATGATGAGTAGTGCACTCTAGGTTGTTGGCCTTCTTGGAAGTGTAGGCCCCTCAATTGTAATTCACATAGAAAAAGTATTATCTGACTGTGGGTAGGCTTCCCACCATGTTTTTCTCTTTACTGATTTTTCCATGTATAAATCTTGGTGTCATGTGGATGGTATTTATTTTGTGATTATTGTTTATGCTTAGTTGGTTTAACTTCTATTATGGTGTTAATTTTTTGGGTTTTGGTATTAAATTTTTAATTGCTAATAGTTCCAGTAATCTGTGACAACTGATTCACCTCCCCTCTCTTAGTTGTCTTCTGGTTATTTGAACTGTCTAACAAATCCATGCTTATATCCTCCCAAGGTCTTATCGATACTATGAAATTTTTATACAATCCAACATTCTAACTACTACCTTTTTCAACATGAAAAACTCTACAGCTTTGCACATATCTCTTAACATCCTTATGAATCTAGGGGAAAAAGTACTCCTCACTCACCAATGCTACTATTTTGTCAATGCCAAAATGTCCAACTAAACCTCCACTGTGTTTCTCCTTTATTAGATTCTCCCTCATAGAACTCTTAGGTATTCACATCTCAACTCCTCTGAATAACATTCCATCATGAATGAAGTAATCCAACCATTTTCTTCTATGAACCATAACCTATTCTCTACATGCTTTCCAAGGTTCTACAAAATCCAGGTCTTCATCATACAAGGTTTTCAAATCTTCAAATCCTAATATTGTCACTCTCATCTCTGTTAGCAAATTCCTTCTCCTATTCAATGCATCAGCAAATTTGTTAGATTTCCCACTTCTATGCTTCAACACAAAGGTGTAACTCTGCAAGAATTTTACTCATCTCATATGTCTCTGATTCAACTCACTCTGACTATTTAAATACTGCAAAGCTTGATGATTTTTATACAACACAAACTCCTTAGGCAACAAGTAATTTCTCCACTTATTCAAGGCTTGAACTATGGCATAAAACTCATGATCATACATTGAATATCTCCTCCAGGCATCATTCAATTTCTCACTCAAATAGGCTACTACTCTTCCTTCTTGACTCAAGACTACTCCTATTGTTATTCCACTTGCATCACAATCCACTTGAAATACTTTATTGAAATCTGGTAAAGCCAACACGGGCTGCTCAGTAACTTTCTATTTCAATAGTTCAAAACTTTTGTTTACTCTAATGGTCCACTTGAATTCCTTCCAATCTCCTCTCATGGTCTCAGTCATAGGGTTACAAATTGAACTGAAATTTTTGATAAACTTCTGGTAAAAACTAGCCAATCCATGAAATGATCTTACCTCTCCAATGCTTTCTGACACAAGCCATTCAACAATTTCTTTCACTTTCTTAGGGTCCATCTTCAAACCATCTTCAAATATCACAAATCCCAAATAGACTAACTCATCCTTCATGAAAGTACACTTCTTGATATTGGTCAACAACTTTTCTTCTCTCAATCTCTGCAAAACTTGTCTTAACTACAACAAATTCTCATCTCTTATCTTATTAAAAATTAGAATGTCATCCAAATACACAATAACAAACTTACCCAATAATTTCTTCAATACCTCATTCATTAGCCTCATGAAAGTACTCGGTGCATTAGTCAATCGAAAAGGCATCACCAACCAGTCATATAGTCATTCATTTGTCTTAAATGTTCTCTTCCACTCATCACCTTCTCTGATCCTAATCTGATGATATCCACTCTTCAAATCTATCTTTGTAAATTGTTTTGCTCCACTCAAACAGTCCATTATGTCATCCATCCTAGGTAAGGGAAACATATATTTCACTGTGATCTTCTTTATTACTTTGGAATCCATACATATTCTCCACTCTCCATTCTTCTTAGGTGTTAATACTATTGGTACTGCACAAGGGCTCAGAATCTCCCGATCAAACCTTTCCTCAACAACTCTTGCAGTTATCTATTTAGTTTTTCATTCTCTATCAATGTCAACTGGTGTGCAGCATTTTTAGGCAAACTAGCTCCGAGAACCAAGTCCATGCAATGACTAATAATTCTCATAGGTGGAAATACATCAGGTACATTATCTAAAATGATGTCCTCATATTTTGTCAGCAAATATTTTATTTCTTCCAGGTGTTCTCCTTCTGGTTTCGGTCTCTCAGTCTTCTTAGGAATTTAGGAAAATCACACATTCTCATGTCTCAATCCATCCAGGAATTTCCTTCCATCTACCAAACAAATTCTAGCATTCGTAGAGACTTCGTTATTCAAAGGTTCCTCCAAAGGTAGTAAGGTTTGTTTCATCCCATTAGCCACAATAGTGTATGTATTCTTCCTCCCATCATGTACTACTTGTCTATCAAACTGCCAAGGTCTACCCAATAGAAGATGACAAATATCAATAGGCATAATATCACACAAGACTTCATCATGCTAATTTCTAATTTTCAATTTTGTCATGCCCAAAAATTAGGGCAAGAACGGGACAATTTTTTTTTTAAAATCACAACTTAAAACATTAAATTGACAATTATAAAATGCTATAACATATTTCGTCTTAACTATGTTTAGCGTTAACTTTATCTACTAACTCAAGTAAGTAAAAATTAATTTAAGATTAGGTGCGGAAAGCTAGAATAATCATTAATTTTATCTCCTCAATTTAGTCCAATAGAATAAATTAAATCCAAAAGTCTAAATTTATAACTAGGATAATATTAATTTCCAATAGTCATGAATAGTGTTTAGGGACTAAATAAATTTAGTCCTAGCACATAGTTCATAATGTCAAAAATTGATTTAACACCATTATTAAAATGTGATTAACTAAATTGACAAAAAAAATCAATTAAATTCATAAAGAAAATATGTTCTATAAAGTTTAATCTCCTCAAATACCTATATTTAGGTTCATCTCCAAATAAAAATAAAATGTTTAAAAATATTAAAAATAACATTAATAAAATGATGAATTTTAAAACTCCTTAATATATATAATTAAATCATATATATTTTTCCTTAGAGCGGTATTATTAACATATTACCCAAATTTGTTCAAAAGATCTAGGGCCCTCTCTATGTTTATATATATATATATATATATATATATATATATATATATATATATATATATATATATATATATATATATATTCATATATATATATATAATTATATAAAAATTCTACATATATTTTCCCATTTAGAATGTGCATGAAACCCTAATTTTTTTAATTTATTATTAAATAAGCCCTCCATTTTTTTTCTTTCATTTATTTATTATCATTCCAAATTACAATGCATTTTTTGTTAGGAGATTCTAATTCCTTGACATTTCATCTAGTGCAATTCATGATCATCGAATGGGGTAGATTGAGTGTCATCTCTATTATTTCTAAATTTATCAAAGCACTTATGCATCTTGTCCTCTTTTCCCTTCTATTTAGAAATAGACTCAAGGTCATTCTTACTATATGGATTCCTCTTTTTCTTATCTCGTTTACACCATCCCCAAGGGGTGGTGAGGGGTCACCCTCCCTAGAATATTCTTCATCACAGATCAAGAGAGAGCCTTATAGAATATGGTTAGCACCTTTCCCCTCTTCAAGCTCCTCATTAGCCAAGGACTCCATGGCTCCCATTGGTTCCAATTCTTTATCCCAATTTTGCATGGCTTCATTTCTAATGTTTGAAATCCTCTATTTAATCTTGTTTAAGATTAATTCTTGGGTATTCCTTTTGTGCCTAGGGTTGGTATTAGGCAAAAATAATAAATTTCTAGAGTCATTCACATTCTTTTGTCTCTCTTTAGTAGGGACACTAGTAGAGAGTGGTAGTTTTTTGTTCTACTACTTTAGTGGTCTCTGTATGTGGGAAAAGTGGGCTGGTAGAATTTAATATGTGAAAATATTGTTAGAAACTAGTCCACACACACACAGAGGACTTCTTGGTGCAAGCTATGGAGTAATGTAGTATTACTCAGTTTCCCAAGGTGGGTCCCATGGTTCTCTATCTTACAATGTCCCTCAAACCAATGTTTTTGCTCTCAGATCACTGAGCAAAATGGTTCAGGGATGGCAAATACAAGAACGAGGGATGTTTTGATAGATTTTAGAATGAAAGGTATGTTAAGCTATGTATGATTCTAGAAATGCAATAAACTAGATGATAAGATGACAAGGTTAGTATGAATACTATCCTAACATGATATATTTAGTCTATGATTGAGCTAAATGATAAAGAAAGTATTCTAAACATGCATATTTAGACTAATTTCTATTCTAAAGAGAGGCTAAATGATGAGCATAAAATGATATATGAGAGCTTGAATGTATTTGAGCATAAGTGTGATGCTACAAATTTGAAGGATGATTGTTATGGAGGAATGAGAGCTCTATTTATAGCAAAAACAGGGCAATGGATGGTCAGGATTGAATGGTTTAATCAAGGGTTGAGTTTGAAAGTAGGGGATCCATGTTTATAATTCGCACCAATGAAATGGTGACAAGTGTCAACATAGGGTTGGATTGAGAGAAGGGGTTGGAGACATTGAATGCCTGAGAAGACCTCATGGTTATCTAGAGGCTAAGGGTCAAGTCTAAGTTAGGATTACCCACTGGATTAAGAGTTAATCCAAGGATAAACCTTTGTGCAAATGTTTAAGAGATAATCATGGTCAAAGCATTAAAGGCCTGATGAGACCCTTGGGTTGGATGAAGGTTGAGTCAAAACAAATGTTTTAACCATGTAGGAGGGTTTGAGTTAACCATTAATGGTTATTGGAGACTTTGGGGATTAAGTGGCTGAAGGTTGAAAGCCTTCAATGGTTATCAAAGACTTTGAGGAATTTAGTGGTTGAAGACTTGAAGCCTTTAATGGTTATCAAAGACTTTGAGGTTTTGAGAAGTGACTTCCCTTTGCTTAGGGATGTGACAAAGTTTAGAGGAGGGGTTAGGTTAATTAGAAGCGATTAGAAGATTTTAGAAAGGATTAGAAAGGGGTTTAGGAAGGCAAGTGGGAGATGTAGGATTTTGCAAGTGGATGGAGGGATAATAGGATTTAATTGAATTAAATGATTTATTCAATTTGGTTGCAATTTGGGGAAATTAAATAAATCAGATTTATTCAATTTAGGATAACTATTTAATTAAATTTGAATTTAATTAAAAGTGGATAGGGGGATTTAATTGAATAAAATGATTTATTCATTAAATGGATATAGTGAATTTAATTTAAATAAATTGAGTAATTTACTTAATTAAATAGAGGAATGTGGGTTATTTAATTAAATTGGATTTAATTAAATAGAGAAATGAACATAAAATATTCATTTAGGAGTATGGTCATTTTTATACATCTACAGTCTCAACTCTATCTGTGATAACAAGGTTAGCAATTACATCTACACAAGGACTTCCACTTCATTTTTAGGTTGATTTTGAGGATCACCCAAGTTTCTATTTTTGAAATTAGAGAATTTTTTCCTTTGATGTCCTTCCTTTTAGCATAGGAAGCATACATTCAAACCTCCCAAAACCTCTATACTGCAAGTTAACAAGTGTTCACCAAACTCAACCCCAATTTTATTAGGGAATTCTATCTTGGGGTGCATAGAGACCAACAATCTAGCATCTATATGAAGAAGAGCTGCTCTTATTTCTTTAATTTGGAGAACTTTGACTATTGATGAAAGAAGATATTGTAGAAAGAACCAAAGATGAGGTAGGTTAGTTTTTACAATAACCCACCTAGGAGGTGAAAAAAGAAAGACTTCTTTGTTTAACACATTTATTGACGCGACAAGAACCCTCAATATTGAGCTACCTACATTTGAAAATTGATTTGAAGTAGCTCTATCTTGCATTGTCCAGTTTTAAAAAAAAAACAAGAAGTAAAACTTTCTAAACTATTCTAACAAAAGCTTACATGAATTCCTAGTTTCTTGCCTTACACTCTTAACAATCCATTCATCCAAAAAGTTTCTTGTAGGAATTTTATTACAATCAAGCCAAATGTAAAATAGCCACATTTTTCAACCTACCCTTTTCTCTATCTAGAGTAGAAACCATATAAGAATTTGGAACAACTACAAGAGTTATATTTCTAGAGAGAGGGCCTATCATCTTCTCCACTAGCATGTCAACCTCCATAGATCCTTCCATCATATTTCACCTCAAAATTTGTAGAAACCAAAAGTCTCTCTACCTCGTTACCCGCTAAAATATCTCTAAAGGACTTTTTGATCTCATTATGATTATTTTCATTCAATGATTTTGTTAATATTCTTTCGAAGTTGATTGCAAGAAGCATTTTGGTTAAGTGTTTAGCATCTTCCTTTTCTTTTCAGACCTCTCTTTCATTTGTTCATGCGTGCCACGTGGTGTCATGCCGCTTGTCTAAGCATCTCACCTTTCTCATCTTGTGTTGAGAAGGCGCAGAGCTGCCACATGGTACATGTTTTTTCCTTTGCAAAGGTTTTCCCAACCCCACCATTCTCCATGAGTTGGCAATGATACTTGGTATCTCCATGTTTCATGTCCCGGTCCCCTTTTTGCACTCGACTTTGAGTCTCCTCTGATTTTCCGCATGTCCCCTCGATGATTCATGAGCCAAAATATTGTCGGCGTCGTGGTTTTCTTGTTTTGGCAAGTTCAGAGGTCACTATGATGCAGTTAGCATAATGACATCGAAAGGCCGTTTTCACCTTTTTGATTGCATGCGTCTCTATGGATGGCACACAAAGATTTCATAACAGGGAGTGGTTGCTGGGATTTTTCTTGTTCTTTCCTATTGTTGGTTGAAGGCCGAGGGTTATTTATTGGCCTTCCCTCTGCTGTTTTAGGGGTTCCAACTGATAAAAGATTATTAGACTTTGGTTCTGTGAAGAAAGCCTTTATGTTAATTATGTTTTGTGGATGATAAACATATCAGACTATGCCTATGGCCTTTATGGTTATTTTTGTTTGAAGCTTAATAGATGAACTTCTGTGCTATGTTCTAATTCAATAACTTCTATGATATATGCTGTGGGGCTACAGATTAAACTATGTCATTTAACTTGTTATATCTCAGGTGAATGGTGTATGTCATTTAAAGTTGAATGAACCTTGTTTGATTATCTTTTCAAATTGTATTGGGCATGTAGATTGTTAAATGGGCCTTAAAACTGCAAATATTCTAAAAATATTCTGGCACATCACCTAACTAGTGTTGCCTTTAAATTTTTCTTTCTCCTTTTTCTCCCCCCATTGTATGAAGAGCTAACTTCTCAAACCCAAAGGTTATTTAGTTTACTTCATGCAAAGGTCCCCCATCACTGAATATCCCATAAGGTTGTTAGCATTTAATGCAAAATTAGTAGTCAACAATTCTTTTTCTAGCATGCCTGGTGGGACCTAATTTGAGCAAGCCTAAGAAGGTTTATGAGCCATAGACCTACTACCAGGAATCAAACAGCTTCGAATCCCAATTTGCTTCTACCATCTCTTGTAAATGTCCAGTTGTCCATAGATGCTTCTTCTTAGAATTCACCTATTATCCTTGCGGTACTTGTTCTCATAGTAATGGCTCAAGTTCCTCCCATAAATATCGAGACTTAGAATAGCAGTAGTCCCCTCATTCCTCTCATTCCACTAGTAGTATGGGCCCCAATTCCTACCTCTACGCTAAAAGTTGTTCCTAAATTCACCGGAGAAGATTGCAAGATGTTGGGGGAACACCTACAAGATGTGGCTGATGTTTGCACGATCCATAATGTTACAGAGAAAAATGTAGCTCTGAGATTGCTTGCAAGTTCATTTAAAGGGAGAGATTTAGATTGGTATAGATCTCTTGCTCCTAATTCTATAACTAATTGGGATCAGCTTGGCGATTGATTCTTCTTCAAGATTTTTGAATAAGGCAGATAGATCATCTTTGATGCACCAGCTGATTACTATCAAGAGAGATCCTCATGAAGCGATGACAAACTTCAATATGAGGTTTCAAAGAACCTGGTAGAGGATACCTTTTTTTGCTCGTCCACCTGCACATATGGCATTTGTCTTTTATTTGAAAGCTTTCAATTCAGATATATCTGTGATCATCCAATCTCTCAGAGGCAACACTCTCCTAGATGCATATGACTTGGTAGTCCAAGCATAGATAAATCTACTTGATGTTGGGAAGCTTGCACCATGACCACTCATGCTGGTCTTCCTTGAAATATTGAATCAAGTTCCTGAGCTTGTCACACCTAACACTTCTGCACCCCAATCCATGTACATATACCTCAGATCCCTAAAAGCTAGTACGTCCTCTTCTTCAGCTCTGACTGCGGAAGTCAATGATATGAAAAAATTGTTGAGATCTTTTTCTAATGAGATCATTAACCTGAAAAGATCCCAAATCCCCTCTACTAGACCTCCTTTCTAGCAAAATTTCCAAGGGAATAGACCTCCATATCAGTAAAACCAATATGCAAATAATCGAGGTTCGTTGAGTCAGACAAATGGCCAGATAGTTCTAGTGCCCAATTCACTGCAAACCATCTATCCTAGTACCAATAAAGAATTGACTATAGGATAGAATTGTTGGTATTTTGGTATGGTTTTGTCATTGATGTCAACACCTACTGAAACACTAGCACTTTGGAGATCCAACAACATTCACTGGCAAGCAAGTAACTATTGCACAGTTACTGGTATATGGTTCACTGACACTTGGAATGATATGGAAGACACTTGGTAATGTCGAAGACATCATGTGTACACTTTGTTTTGAAGAATTAATCATTGGTATATTCATATTTGCCTATTTTCTTTTACCTGCAAATAGGTCCAGGGTTACCTAGGGTTACACCGGCAGGTTTATCTTTTCTAGATCAGTATGGCACGCTATGGAGATGATTTATTATTGTTGTAAATGCATTAAGCCGACATGTTCAATCGGTTATTGCATCAGATATTATATTATTTGTAAAATGTTTTTATTGTAATATCTTGTAGACCCAACCTACTAAAATTGGTCTTAGGTTATGATATAAATGTAAGATCTTATTTGTAAGATCGAATGTGGAATGCGAAGAAGAATTGTGAGAAGGTATATGCGAAATTAACTAGAGGTATACATGAAGACATCATTTGAAGGTAAAGCTAGGTTTTTGTAGAAGCATATCAGCATTACACTGGTACTGAATCCAGCATACAAAGATGCTATTTTGTGCAGTACATTCTTATTGGATTTAACCATCCAACTATAGTCAGTGTGACTCCCATTTTGTGATTGAGCAGTGAGCTCTAGGCTATTGGCCTTTCTGCATGTGCAGACCCCATTTATGTACACTTACTATCTATAGTAGTATCATCTGATTGTGGGTAAGGTTTCCCACCGTGGTATTTCCCCTTATAGGGTTTCCATGTACAAATATTGGTGTTATGTGTTGTGGATGACTTTATGTTTATGTTTCATGCATTAATCTTTACCGGTATAGCAATTTACTATTAACACTGTCTACCAGCATACTTAACCGGTTTACCGGTATTAAACATTAAGTTGGTTAAATGGTTTTGGTTTAAATTTATTAGACAAATGATTCACCCCCCCTCTCCATTGTCTCTGGGACCTAACAATTGGTATCAGAGCTTAGCCCTCTTTTGCAGAAGGTTAACAACTTGAGGAGATAATATCTACTAATTATTTTAGGAAGGACAGTCCTAAACTTGATGAAACCAACTATGGGATATGGAAGATCAGGATGGAGACACATCTGAATTGCATTGGTAAAGATATCTGGGAAGTTACAAAGAATGGTTATACTACTGCTGTAGCTGGTCAGACTGCTCCAACTACCTTAGCTAAAGATGAAGAGAATGATTGCAAAGCAAGAGAAACACTTTTGAGTGCATTATCAGATCAACAAATCATGGGATTATCAGATAGGTCTACTGCTAAAGCTATTTGGGATCATTTGGAAACACTGAATGAAGGAGATCCCATAGTCAAGATTGCAAAACTTGAAAGCTTCCGAGTCAGGTATGAACATCTAAAAATGGAAGAAGATGAAAGGATTTCTGCTTTTATGGAAAGAGTAAATGAAATTGTTTCGGGTATTAAATGTTGTGGAGGAACCTTGAGTGAGGATTAAATTGTTTCAAAAATATTAAGAGGATTGCCACTGGCATATAAAATGAAGGTTACTGCTATAAATGAGTTGAGAACAATGCCTAATACATCAGTAACTAGGGATACATTGATTGGAAAACTTTTAGCTTTTGAAATTGAGGAATTTGGTCCTGTTGCTACTATAAAGATAGATTTGCCCTTTAAAGTATCAACATCATTTGCTCCATCATTTGACAAATTAGACTCGAAAGCCTTTTATGCAAGAGAACTTGAAGAAACTAGGAAGGAGAATGAAGAGCTTGAAGAACTTGAAGCACTATTTGCAAGGAAAATGCCAAAAGGTCCAGTTGGAAGTAAGTATGAAGGTAAAGCACCCTTTAAATGTTTCAATTGCAATAAGATTGGTCATATGGCTTCGAGATGCCCTGATAGACATGCTAGACTAAGAGAAGAAGCGAGAAGAACATACAAGCCTAATCCTGAATATCAGAGATACAAATTTAAGAAGAACAAAGACAAACCTTGCTACATTGCTGATGAAGGTGTGACTGATGATTCTGATGAGGATCCAGCAGACAATGGATGGGTTTTTGTTGCTATAATAGAAGATCAACTGACACCTACTGCTCAACCAATAGAACAAGCCCTAGCAGCTAAAGTTGAAGTAAAGGATGAATGGATCATTGACTTAGGATGCTCACATCATATGATAGGAGACAAAGGTAAATTCTTGAACTTTCAAGAATACAATGGAGGTTTAGTAAGATTTGGAGATGACAAAGCCTGTTCAATCAAAGGTAAGGGTTCAATATCTCTTGATGGTAAGCATAACACTGACAATGTCTACTATGTTGAAGGATTAAAGCATAATCTTCTAAGTGTTGGTCAATTAGTTGAGAGGGATTTCAGTTACAATTTAAAAATGGAAAATGCAAAATCATGAATAGAACTGGTTTGGAAATTGCAATCGGTAATTAGACTAGAGGTAATATCTTTCATTTGAACAATAGTGAAAAGGCATGCTTGATTGCACATATAGATGAAAGTTGGTTATGGCATAAGAGACTATGTCATGTAAACTTTGATTGCATGGTAAAAATCAGTACTTCTAAGGCAGTTTGAGATCTACCTAAAATTGTGAAACCTCAGAATACAATTTGTAAGGAATGTCAATTAGGAAAACAAGTTAGAGCTAGTTTCAAAAGTATTCTAGAAAAATCCAATAATGCTCTTGATTTGATTCACACTGCTTTATGTGGTCCAGCTAGAACTAAAAGCTTACAAGGTGATAGATATTTCATGCCAATTATTGATGATTATTCTAGAATGTGTTGGGTTACTTTTCTCAAAGAAAAATCATAAGCACTTGGAAAGTTCAAACTGTTCAAAGCAATGGTTGAAAATGAAACCGGTAAGAAAATCAAATGTTTATGATCAGATCAAGGAGGAGAATTCACATCTAAGGACTTTAATACATTCTATGAAGTGAATGGAATCAGAAGACAATTATCAGCACCTCGGACACCACAGCAGAATGGAGTTGTTGAAAGGAAAAACAAAACTATCTTGGATGCAGCAAGAAGTGTGTTATCTGAAGAAAATTTACCACATGTATATTGGAGAGAAGCAGTTAGCACTACTATCTATACATTCAACAAAGTTCACATCAAAGGTGAAACCGGTAAGACCCCTCATGAACTATGGTTTGGTAATACTCCTACTCTTAAGTATTTCAGAATTTTTGGAAGTAAATGTTATATTAGAAGAGATGAGTATATTGGCAAATTTGATCCTAGAAGTGATGAAGGAATATTTTTTGGTTATTCATCTAAGAACAAGGCATATAGATGTTTTAATAAGAGATTGCAGAAAATTGTTGAGAGTACAAATGTAAAGATTGATGAACAATTCAGAGGAACTTCAAGGTATATAGACTCTGAACCGGCAACAAAAATTGTGACAAATGAACCTACACTAAATCCACCAGTACAGAATGAAGATCCAGTTACCCCGGTACCATCAGAGGATTCCACAGTAATTGAAGAACAACAATAAACTAAGACACCCCGGTGTGTAAGATTGAATCATTCTGAAGATCAAATAATTGGAAACAAATTTAAAGGAGTTATGACAAGATGAAGATTGGCAAATGAAAAGGTATGTCTTATTTCTCAAATTGAACCATCATCTATCAATGAGGCATGTGAAGATAAATTTTGGATTAAAGCTATGGAAGAAGAATTAGGACAAATTGAGAAAAATAATACTTGGACATTAGTTCCTCAGCCTAAAGATAAAAATGTAATTGGAACCAAATGGGTATTTAGAAACAAACTTAATGAAGATGGTAAGGTTGTCAGAAATAAAGTAAGACTAGTATGTAAGGGATATTATCAGAAAGAAGGAGTTGATTACAATGAAACCTTTGCACCGATAGCTAGAATTTAGGGAGTCAGATTATTCTTGGCTTTTGCAGCTCACAAGAACTACAAAGTTTATCAAATGGATATTAAATGTGCATTTTTGAATGGAGATATTGAAGAGGAAGTATATATTGAACAACGTGATGGATTTTCTTTGACAGATGACAATGATATGGTTTGCAGGTTAAGAAAAGCTCTGTATGGATTGAAACAAGCCCCAAGAGCTTGGTATGCAAGGTTGGATAAGTATCTTTTAAAGATTGGTTTTACTAAAGGAAATGCAGACAACAATTTATATTACAAAATAACTAATGATGACATCTTGATTATAGAATTATTTGTTGATGATATATTCTTTGGAGGAGAAGATGGATTATGTAAAGAATTTTCTATTAAAATGCAGCAAGAATTTGAAATGTCTATGATTGGAGAAATAAAATTCTTTGTAGGATTGCAGATTTCACAGACTGATAAAGGTATTATTTTGAGTCAATCCAAGTACTTGGAAGAATTGCTAAATAAATTTGGGATGGAGAACTCTAAACCAGTAAGCACACCTATGACTACAAATGACAAATTATCTCAAAGGGATGAATCTACACCTATTAATCCAACTAGATACAAATCTATGATAGGAGGTTTACTGTATTTGACACAAACTAGGCCTGATATTATGAATGTAGTATGTATTGTTTCTAGATTTCAAAGTAATCCTAAGGAAAATCATGAATCAACATTAAAAAGGATTTTCTGGTACTTACAAGGCACTGCAAATCTTGGATTATGGTATCCTAGAGATGAAAATTTTGATCTATGTGCATACACAGATGCAAATTGGGCAGGAGATGTGGATGATAGAAAAAGCACCATCGGCGGAGCATTCTTTCTTGGAAAGAGATTAGTTTCTTGGTTGAGTAAGAAACAAAGTTGTACATCTTTATCAATAGCAAAATCAGAATATGTTGCAGCAGCAACTAACTGTACATAGGTACTATGGCTTAAGCAAATGTTGAAAGACATAAAGGTAAAATGCAAGGAACCTATTACTATATATTGTGATAACACTGCAGCAATTGATATCTCTAAGAATCCAGTATTACATTCTAAAACAAAATATGTTTCTATCAAACTGAATTTTCTAAGGGAAAAAGTTGAAGAAAAAGAGATAAAACTAGTTTATGTGAATACTAAAGATCAACTTGCAGATATTTTCAAAAAATATTTGCCTAAGGAGACTTTTGAATATCTTAGAGATCAGCTTGGAGTCATACCACCACCGGTAGAGACTTAGACAGTTAATGATTGTCATCAACCGACAAAATTGAAAGACAAATCTTTTACTCTGGTCTTTGATGAGGAAGCTACTTCTCAGGGGGAGTAGTTGGTATATTGAATTGATTGGTATTTGTATATGAACTTTGGCATTTGATGTCAAAGGGGGAGAGATATCTATGGAAAAACACATTATCTTTTGAGGAAAGATTTTTGTTTAGGAGAGATTGTTTGTTTTTGGTATTTGGCATTTCTGTTTTGGCACTTTGATGGTTTTTCCATCTTGTGTTGCCATCAATGCCAAAGGGGGAGATTGTTGGTATTTTGTTATGGTTTTGTCATGGATGTCAACACCTACTGAAACACTAGCACTTTGGAGATCCAACAACATTCACTGGCAAGCAAGTAACTATTGCACAGTTACTGGTATATGGTTCACCGGGAGGATATAATGTTCACCGCCACTTGGAATGATATGGAAGACACTTGGTAATGTCGAAGACATCATGTGGACACTTTATTTTGAAGAATTAATCATTGGTATATTCATATTTGCATATTTTCTTTTACCGACAAATAGGTCTAGGGTTACCTAGGGTTACACCGGCAGGTTTATCTTTTCCAGATCAGTATGGCACACTATGGAGATGATTTATTATTGTTGTAAATGAAGTAAGCTGACATGTTCAATCAGTTATTGCATCGGTTATTATATTATTTGTAAAATGTTTTTATTGTAATATCTTGTAGAGCCGACCTACTTAAATTGATCTTAGTTTATGATATAAATGTAAGATCTTATTTGTAAGATCAAATGTGGAATGTGAAGAAGAATTGTGAGAAGGTATATGCAAAATTAACCAAAGGTATACATGAAGACATCATTTGAAGGTAAAGCTAGGTTTTTGTAGAAGCATATCAACATTACACCGATACTAAATCTAGCATATGAAGATGCTATTTTATGCAATACATTCTTATTGGATTTAACCATCCAATTGTAGTCAGTGTGACTCCCATTTTGTGATTGAGCACTAAGCTCTAGGCTGTTGGCATTTCTGCATGTGCAAACCCCATTTATGTACACTTACTATCTGTAGTAGTATCATCTGATTGTGGGTAAGGTTTCCCACCATGGTTTTTCCCCTTACAGGGTTTCCACGTACAAATATTGGTGTTATGTGTTGTGGATGACTTTATGTTTATGTTTCATGCATTAATCTTTACCGGTATAGCAATTTACTATTAACACTGTCTACTGGCATACTTAACTAGTTTGCCGGTATTAAACATTAAGTTGGTTAAATGTTTTTGGTTTAAATTTATTAGACAACTGATTCACCCCCCCCCCTCTCAGTTGTCTCTGGGACCTAACAAGAATAATTTGACGGATGATACAAATTCTTGGTGTTTCCCATGTAACAATGCCCACACCCCAAGAAACTGTCTGAGAGGTAACTTGCAACAAAAAGATGCAGATCAACGAAGTCATGGTGCTACCTCAGATGTGGGGGTTTATGCTTCCCCTAGCATGGACAATGCAACCCTCATCACTCAGATGCAAGGCATGTCGATGGAGCAAGAAACTGAGATATCTCCAGATCATGCTTTATTTTCTTGGATGGAAGATGAGGATGCCATACTCACAAATGATGCAATTGCATCAAGTTTGAGAGCTCCCCAAGTACAGTTAAACTACAATATTTGGTTGAAATGCTAGTTCATAGGAGATCTTGTAGCACACAACAAAATTTCAACTTAGAAAAAGATCCCAAACAACCCGCGGCTACTACCGTATATCAGAGGAAATTTTGTATCCTCTATAAACCAAGAGAAGCAAAAGCATCCATGCCATCACTATTAGACATGGTGGTATAGCTAAAGAAAGCCCCAACTAATGTCTCTTTATGGGATATTCTTATCATCCCAAAGAAAAAGGATCGGTTAAAAGAAGCTCTAGTAGAGGTGGAGAGACTTGCCATCAGGATTGCCACAAACTCTTTGTGGGCTAATGGGGAAAGATCTGCGACTCTTGCAACGCAATCGCTTCTGCCAACTGTGCTAACAAATGAGGCCGAACCACCGAGCTCCCAAGCAGAGGGTAAGCCTAAATCAAATCTATTCTATCTGACTCTCATCATAAGAGACAAGCTTTTGCATAATTCCATGATAGACTCTAGCACTAGCACCACTATAATGCCAAAGTAGATTGCCAAGGTTTGGAATGTCAAATATGAACCTCTAAGTAGGGGCGTTATACAATTAGACAGAAACAAAGTTCAGATAGTGGGTCTTATCAAGTGTCTTCCACTGACATTGTTCACATGTCCTAGTGTCCTTGTATCCCAGGAGGTAGTAGTCATCAACATCCCCATGTTTTCAGCCTCTACCTCTCCCATGACTTTACTACTAAGATAAGAGGTTACCTATCCCTAGATTGGTTCCATCTCATCCTCCAGACCTAGCATGGTGCCAAACTCAAAATCCTTTCAAAGCCCCTACATATCGAGCATATAGCTGATCAAGTTATGATCAACTTTGAGCCAACCCATACTTCCATCTCTAATAAGGAGAGAAAAAATGTAGATCTTTTAGAGGATGAAGAGGTGACTGGTGACATTACACCAGAACAAGAAGTCTTCCTTAACAAGTTCATAAAATTTGACCCATACATCAATTACCATGCTACAGGTCTTGGTACCTATTGTATTTTTGATGAGGATCAAATTATTCCAAAATTGACTAAAGAACCACTAACTAAGAAAGAGCTATCTTCTATGCTCTAGACCTTGCACTTTGATGGTGCTAAATGTAAAGTAGGTTCAAGCACTAGAATTTTCCTTATGTCACCCTCTAGTGAACAAGTCCTGAGATCTTTCCGCTTGCAGTTTTCTTTCTCAAACAATGAAGCATAGTATGAGGGACTAATTCAAGGCCTAAGCTTAGCAGAGAAGATGGGGATTAAACAATTGAAAGTCTTAGGAGATTCCTAGCTAATAGTGCACCAAGTTCAAGGGATCTCAAGTGCCAAACATGTCCACATGAGGTCATATTGCCACAGAATATAGGATTTGATTGAAAGATTTGATTATTTCAACATCTAGAGGATTCCCTACAAGAAAAATGCAACCGTTGATTAGATGGCCACTATTGGGTCACAATTCGACCCTGTTGCAAATTTTCTTACCAATCCTCAAGCAGTCTGCGTGGTTGTTTGACCAGCTATTCTAGACAATGACACCCATTGGCAAGTATTTGAAAGTGATGAACAAATTTCTCTATTCATCCAACACTCCAGTGAATTTGCTGATCAAATGCAACCTAAAGTAAAGGAGGCTTATGAAGATCAAATCATTCAATTGAAATCCAATAAAATCCCAAATCAACTAATCACCCTTGAGAATCTATTTGATCATTATGATGCTAAAAATGAGAAACAAAAATTCATAGCTGACAAGGGTGACTACATTGAAATGTCAGTAGGAAAAGGGAGAACGCTTAAGGTTGGAAAAGAGGTTTCTCCAAAAGACAAAGAAAGGTTGGCTCGCTATTGTGATGAATACCTTGGTGTGATTGTATGGTCATATGAATATTTGAACAAATATAATTCTAGCATGATCCAACATACCATTGAACTTGTTGATGGTGCCAAGCTGGTCTGATAGAAACAAAGGCCTGTTAATCCAAAGATTGAGACTCTCATGGCACAGGAATTGAAAAAGTTAATAGAGTCCAAGATTTTTTATCCCATTAAGCATGGTACATGGGTATCAAATTTGGTACTAGTCAGGAAGAGAATGGAGATATTCAACTCTGTGTGGATTTTCATGACTTAAATCAAGCCTCTCTGAAAGATCACTACCCTTTGTCACCAATGGAACAATTGTTAAGCACTGTGGCTAGCTTTGAAATGTTCTTAGTATTGGATGGATTCTTAGGCTATAACCAAGTGTTATTCAAGCCAAAAGACCAACATAAGACCACATTCACCACCAAATGGGGAATGTTTGCTTACCAGAAAATGTCATTTAGATTATCAAATGTAGGTGTGACCTTTCTGAGGGCCATGGATTTGGATTTTAAGGAGATCAACAAAATCATCCTTAACTACTTGGATGATTTGACTATGTTCTTAAAACACAAGGAAGATCAATTTGATCATCTTGAGCTAGTCTTCCAAAAGTGCATGGAATTTGGTATTTCCTTGAACCCAAAGAAATGTATCTTTGGAGTCTTGTAAGGAAAATTGCTCCCCAGGCATGTAGTGTCTAAAGAAGGAGTCTTGATTGATCTTGATCGTGTCAAAGAAATAAAGGAGTTCCCTCTTCCTGTCAACAAGAAAGGTGTTTAGTCTTTCGTGGGAAAGGTTAAGTTTGTTAGCCATTTCATCTCTGACTTCACTAGAATGGTAAGGCCTATCACACTTATGCTCAAGAAGGACATGCATTTTAAATGGACCCCTAAAGAAAAAGAGGCATTCAAGAAAATCAAAGATGTCATTTCATCAACCCCAATCCTTTCAAAGTATGACATGTCTAGGGATTTCATAATGTATATCTTCTCTTGCAATTACAATATTCCCATGGTTTTAACCCAAAAGGATGCCAATGAAAAGGGTGAACACTCGATAGCCTTCCATTCCAAAACACTAAAAGAATATGAGGCTAAGTACAACTTTGTTGAGAAGCAAGCCCTGGCCATTGTAAAAGGCCTTAAAAAAATATGGCATTTCATTGCCTCTAACAAAAATACTGTATATGTCGCTCATCCTTCAGTCTGAGAGTATATAATGGAAGATGACATTACGAAAAAAAGAGCTAACTAGATTACCAAAATCCTAGAGTATGAAATTGATGTTAGGCCTACTAAGGTAACATGCAGAAAGGGCCTTTGTGAATATATAGCCTAGGAGTCAAGCCCTCAAGAAGTTGAGACTACTATGGAGGAAGCCATGATGGCCACCTTCGAGTTGACAAAAGCATGCTAGGTCACCGACCAAAAGCATTTCATAATGACTGGGATCTTTCCAACTCACATTTCCCTTGAAAAGAGGAGGTTGTACAAAATACAAAATAGTGGATACCACTTGGTCGAAGGGGTGCTTTTCAAAAGAAATTTTGATGAAATTTTACTCCACTATGTGGACAAAGATCAAGCCCATAAGATCTTGCATGAATTCCATCATGGGCTCTCAGGAGGCCACTATTTAGCACAAACCACTGTCATTAAGATAACATGTGTTAGGTATTTATGTCCCTCAATGTTTAAAAATGCACATGATCTGATAAGAAAATGTAAGGAATGACAATATTACAGTGGTAGGTGTAGGAATGCAACAATGCCGCTTAGACCAATAGTGGTCGAAGAGCCCTTTGGTCAGTGGGGTGTAGATTTCATAGGGATGGTTAATCCACCAAGATCAGTTGGACACAAATGGATCCTCACTGCCACTAATTACTTCACCAGATGGTCCTAAGCTGTACCCCTAAGGAATGCAATAGAAACTGAAATCTTGACATTTTTGGAGGAGCTAGTATGTCGGTATGACCCACCGAAGACCATAATATCAGGTAATGTGCGAGCATTCATAGGTTTTCGAGTAACCCAATTCACTCTCAGCCAAGGTATTTACCTAAAAACTTCCTCAAACCATTATCCACAAGGAAATGGCTTGGTTGAGTCCACTAACAAGAACCTGATAAGACTCATCAAAAGGATCGGGTCTGAATACAAAAGGGAGTGGCATCATCACCTGAGAAGTGCATTATGGGAAGACTAGATCACACCTAAGAAATTTCTCAGGAAATATCCATACAAGCTGGTTTACAGTAAAGATGCCTTATTCCCTATATCAATGGAAATTCTGGCCTTACAACTCCTCAAATGCATTGAAGTGGAGGAAAATGAGCTGATGGAAGTAAGGTTAGCAGAACTCATGAGATTATAGAAGGCAAGAGAAGCAGTGTTTGAGTCACTTCAAAACCATGAACAAATTGTCAAGAAGTGGTTTGATGGTAAGAAGAGTTCTGACCCAGGATTCAAGCAGGGAGATATTGTCTTGAAATATAATGAGGGCAGCGAGGCTAGGCTAGCATGCAAAAATTGATGGATTATGGGAGGGACATTTCCGCACAACCAATTGCAAGGGGTTCAATGCATTCAACCTTGAAAACATGTAAGGAGAGTCCCTTGAAATCCTAGTCAATGGGTTTCACCTTAAACATTTCTACTAAAGCATTTGCATTCCCATGTGAATAGTGTATTTTTAGTGTGCCTTTATTTATTTAATTATGATTCTTCATGCATTGTAAGGAACACAAATTAAACCATAAGATATTCTATGAACAAGCAAAAGAGAGTCATTATATTATATTGTAGTATCGTTTTGTACAATGCATCAAAAAGGCTTGTAGCCTGTAACTTTGTCAAAGCAGGGTGGCAGGTTGTAAAGGCAGGATGTACAGTTCTTTAGTCATTCTCTTTGTCCTCTTCCTCTTCCACAAGGAATTCAAAGTCATCATCCTCATCATCTTCTTCGTCCATCCATTCATAGCCTCAGTCATTGTATGACTCCTGGAATATTGAGACATGCACCAGATGTGGAAGGATGTGTGGTGTCAAGATTCGTGTGAAGATATAGTCCCAAAAATTGGTGTACTAAGATGTGCCAACCAGAGTAGGCACTATCATATGGAATCAGAGGAGAAACTTAGCAGCACACTCTACACAATAGCGATGAGAAGACAACAACATAGTCTTTAAACCGCCTATAAGTGGATACCAGTCCACATCTTCTCCAAAGACTATGAAGTGTTGCAGGTCTGAGACCAAGGGAAGACCTCTAAAAGGAACAAAATATTGCACTATAACCTCAAGAACACCCAGATACTCTAATGGGAAGAGTGCCTGAGTCAACTCCATCACCAGATAATCATTTTTCCCAGCATCCAACAATGAGGCCATGAAGCATGAGCAAATGTCCGTGTTGACACGGTACCTATCTACATCATCGATAAAGTCCTCCCCAAGAACGCATTTAATAGAAGCAATAATCAAAGGGATTTTTCATTGCATCATACTTTGCAACCTCTGGTTTGAAATGTTTCTTAGGATAGCGACTTGTGCCTTGTTGCTAGTGAGCCTAGTAGGAGTATCCATAACTCTAGAAACTCCACTATTAAGTCAAGTATTGTACAAAAGGATGCTTGAAAAGACATATTTATAGCTGATTTACAGCCTTGAGTAATAAATAAAATTAAGAGCCATCACCCTTGATCTTCAATGTGGCTATCCTTTCTCATTACTCGCGCAAGTGAATGAAGTTGGGCCTGAGAATTGTGTATGTTTTGTTTAGAGCCTCGAAAGGAGAAGAAACATACACAAATTCCACACATATCTTCAAGTATGTCTTGCCCAAACCCAGTAAACCACATGACTACTTTGGCTTGTGTAATCTTTTCTAGCCATGAATGTTCTCCTTAATAAAGAGATCTATCCCAAAAAGTAGATCATCTCAAGTGGATCCGAATGATGACGTAATGGGTTGATATCTTTTCAAAAACACAAATGGCAGCGTGGTGCAGGGAACCTAACACTCCAAGCATGAATTTTTTGTTTCTTCTAAGTTTTTGTGTTGTCTCTCATGATGTAATAATGGACCAACCATTTGCGACTCAGTAGAGCCATGGTTGAGTTGTCCAAGCTTTTGGTTGTGTCATTTGTGTTCAGGATGCTATCAGCCTAGGAAGTTGTAATGATAATGTTGATCATATGAGTAGTACTCTAGATAATTTTCATCATGTAATAGGGGTCTATTGTATTGTTTTTAGGTCTTCTAGGATGTTTGAGGGCCTTTGGGAGCCTTGGAATGCACTTGAATGCAAAGTTGCATCTCAAGTGACAAAAAATGTAAAAGTTGTTGAGCAACATTTTGCAACATTTTGCAAAAAATGCATTTTTGGATGTTGGTGTTGAAAAGTTGGTTAAACCAACTGAAACATGGGCATATTATCCAAAAACAACTTCATTGTTTGGGTTTGAGGATTGAGAATGCAAAAACAAGTTTTTGAGTTGTAAGAAAATCTTGTTTTCTTCACCGTTTTGATAGTTTTTGTTGCATTGTATGGCCCAGTACGACCTTGACAGAGGGAATTACTTGTAGGTGATGAAAGGTTATTGAATCTAATTTTCAATAAGGTATATTAGAAAGTCTAATTGTGTTTGGTTGCAAAGATCTACTCCATTCTCTGGGACTAGGTGTAAAACCCTTGCAAAGTAGGGTTTAAGGGAAAATGACTCTAACTTGAGCATCCATTAATGGAACTAGTTGAAATCAAGTGGAATTATAGCATAGGGTCTATACATATGTCTAGAGTAGGTGTTTGGGTTTTTGCAGGCCTTTGTGGAGGAGCTACAATGAAACCCTAGGCTCATTGCTAGGAGTTAGTGAGTTAGGACAACAAAAGATGTGCAAATTCTGAGCATAGAAGAGAAGACCCATGGTTGGAAAGCCCTATGAATTCCTTTAAAGAATCCTCAATTTATTTGAGTAGATGTTTTGACTGGTGAAGGTTTTAAAGAACAAGTTTATATGTCACCCGGGTAGGCCAAAACCCTTGAAATTAGGATAGATTTGGTTCCCATATGTGTACAACGAACCCAGATGCAAATTTGCAATATTGTTTGTAACCCTGAAAAGGGTATCTAAATCTATAATTTATTTTTTGCCTTATTTAGGAAGTTTTGAAACTAAGTCCTTAAAACCACCAAGGGAGGGCTAATTGTATTAGGCCTATTTGAGCCCAGTGGAGACAAAGAGAGGTTAGGAAAGCTTGGTGATCGGTGTGAAGGTGCTCAAACCTCTAAAATACATCAAAGACACTAAGTAAATGCATTTTGAACCCATTGAATGAGTTGGTGTGTTGTGATCCTTACAGAAGTTGTTGGAGCCTTAGGAGTGGTGTGAAGAGATTAAGGTGGCAACCTCAATAGGAAGAGTTGATTGAAAGAGATCAATGGCTATACCTTGGAGGCCTACATAGAAAAACCCCAACCAAGTACCATTGGATGGGCTTGAGGGGTTAGAGGGTTGAATAAGACAAGAAACCAAGAAGGTGAATAGGATTAGCTCCAAGACTCTATGCATCACAACACTTCTTCACATTTTAGCATTAATGTCACTTGGAAAATAAGGTGGCATATGTGCCAACATACACCTATCATAAACACACCCTTTTCATACACAAATCTAGGCATGTGAGGCATTCAAAGAAGGAAGCCTCAAAAGTGCATGCAAGATTTTCATTTTGCATCTCAAGTGCCAAAGTCCTCCAGAAGTGTCAGGAAGCTTTTTGCAGAGAAATGGAGATGGAAGCAGGGACCTCTAATCCTTCCTAGGGAGAGATGTGGGTGGATGTGTATGGATAAATCTCATTTACATCTCACGCTATGCCTTCGAGGTTAGAGTACCCCAAAACTAAGCCCAAGTTGAAGACACACACCTATGACCCCATGGTGGTAATCAACTCATTTGAAGATGTCGTTGAGTCAGACTTGCAAAAATAGCCAAAAGTCCTTAGGGAAGCTTCTTGCCCAAGAATGTTGAACCATAGGAATGAGCTAGAATCTACAATATTTAAATTATGGAATAGCGACATCCCCCAATTCTTGGTCCCCATGGTTCCACATTGTCCAAAATTTGTTGTAGTGTGTGTAGATAGATTTGTGCCAGACCTTCCTTCAATATAGGTCTCTTCTTTGCGAGTTATCATAGCCCCAAATGCCATTAGAGATATGTGTGTTTCCCCAGAATTGACATCACAGATATTTTTGACAAAGATGCTATGGAAGATTATCCAAGTGAGACATTGCCCCCTTTTGTCAAACTGCACTAAATCGGAGCTCAGTGGTTGAACCTCCCAAGCTCCCAGTGCCCTGCAACGACCTAAAGTAAGATGAACTTAAGGACATCACTTCTACCATTGTGTTCCTATGCGATCATGGCAGTGACTGGGAGATCTCAGTTCCCATGATGGGGTTTCTTTTCAAATGCCGAAAACAGAAAAAACTATTCCATTTTGACTTCTCAATATTGATAGCCAAAGAAATGATAAGGTAGTTGGCCGAGTTTGAGCAATCATGACAGTTCAAGTTTGCCTCATTCTTAGTTCATCTATTTGTACACCACAATTTCCCTTTCTTTAGTTAGTACATGCGATTGGCTACCCATGATGAACAAGGAAGAAAGATGCTTGTGTCCACCTGGACACCCGTCTTGTAGGCCACCTATGATGCATATCAAATTTTAGATTGTTTCTTGGCTCCCATCTTTCAAGATTTTGGTATTATTCCTCAAGAGCCACTTGCCCAATTTTCCTAGATTTAGGTGAATTGGATGAGTAACAAACACCCCCATTGTGACTGGTTCTTGGGTAAAGATTTTCCTTTTATCAGGTACATGGATTTTTTGAGGAACCATTCCACCTTCCTACATATGTCACTGAAAGAACCTTGGCCCTTGAAATGTTTAGGGAGCTGGTGGAAGTTGAGAAGGCTATAGGGTTAGGGAAACATGATACATCAATAACTGAAGACCACAAGGCTATTGGCCCCATCATTCTTAAATGAAAGAGTATCATGGAGAAGGTCTTGACCTCCAAGATGGTGTAATTCAGCTTGGTAGCAATTGATGATGTATGGAGTTATAACCCAGATGGGTGTCTGTCTAGTAAATATAGAAGAAATTCTATTAAGCATGTGCCACGAAGCTCATGGGAAGGCCACACCAATCCTCTAGTGGATTACCCAAGCCTCTATGTTGATCCTAGTGATTTTCTAGTAGTTGAGCACTCCCCATGGTTGAGTTTTTACACTCCTGCACAAAGGTATAACCCGACTAAGCCTATTCCCTTGAATATGTTGCAGACCATGAAAGACGATTTTTGACCTGGAAAGAAGAGAAAGGATTTCTGGATCTACCATCAAGAAACTCAACAACCCAGGGCTAACGTGGGCAACGCTCCCTTGGACAAGTATTTCAAGGATGAATGGAAAAAGCAATGTGATGATGAGGAAGAAGCGAGTGATGAATCCCCACATGAAGAATCATCTCCCGAGGAGGCTCAACAACAAGAAGTGGAGAATGTAATTATAGAGGAGCAAGGTGTTGAGGCTGACATTTCAGTCTCTTTCGCTAGCTCAGTTCAGAAACCACACTCCCAACCTTCAAAAAGACTACTTGATAAGTAGATCTCCGACCCCCATCCAGAAAGAAACAATACATAGGTTCTGCAAAGAAGGGTTCATTTTATCGAGTTCCTACGTTTCCTCCAGTCTACCAGCAAGTGGTGACTTCTACGGTTCAGGTATGCACTACTCCTTCCCTCCTCTCTTCTCAGTCTTTAGTTTCTTTAGCACCCCAATTTGCACCCATGTCTACTTAGGTCCCTACTATTCTTATATTAGCATTCGTCGAGTCACCCATTGAGCCTCAGGTTGCATCATTGCAACCTGCTTCCTCATTCTCTAGCCCTAATGTCATTTTCCCTGCAACGTTCTTCTCATAGACTTCCACTACAACCTATGTTACTTGTGTGCTAGGTTTTGGAGAGTCCACTCCTCCCCCCAATGTCGGCTTAGCCTACGCGGATCCAACTTTTTAGGATTATCTCCCTTTGTACCGTTGTTCTCCCCAACCACGCTTTCCCAACCAATTCAAACAATGTTTGGTGGCTCCATTTCCTCTTTTCCCTATGCTATTCCTCCTGGTTCAATGTTTACGGATCAAGCTATTTTCACCCTGGATACTTATTATTATCAAGTCATCTTTTGTAAGATCGTCCATCTTAAATGGCTCACAAAAGGAAGGAGAATAATGGATAGAAGCCAACCCAACCACATGTGTAGACACATTTCAGTGAGGAGATTCAAAGTCTCTTCTTTGAAACCATGTTCCCAAAGGTCAACAAGGTGGAGGCCCAAATGAAGCTAGATGATTACTCCTCGCATGCTGTCGAGGTTGATCTCATGAATGCCACTGTGATGGATAAGGTGGAAATGATGAAAGAAACCTCAAAGGTCATATCTTCAGATTTCATCAAGAAGAGCCATCGTCTGGACAAAATGCAAGAAGAGCACAATCACCTTAGAGAATCCTTGGACCGACAAAGGAAGGAAGTAAAAGCTAGAAGTGCTAAAATCAACCATTTCCAAGGCTTGTTAGTTCAAGCAAAGTCTGAAGAAGAAAAGTTGCAAGCTGTCCTAAATAATGTGAGTTCTTAGTTGAAAGGACAAGAGGTGACAAGGAATGTAGCACTGAATGAATTACAAGAGAAATAACAAGAAGTGCAGTAGCTGAAAGAAACTTTCAAAGATGCTACCCTGATTCAAGCTTAGCTCTAGGAAGAGGTTCGCCTAAAAAAAGAATATGCTCAATATTTGAGGAATGCACAGGTCACTCTTTCTGAGGAAAGAGAGAAGTTTGAAACAGCCATGCACAAAATGTAGAGTAGCCTGGAGAAAATTGAGAAGGAACTCTAGAATGCAAAGGGATTATTACAACAAGAGTAGGATCACATAGCACGGCTTGAGGAAGTTTTTCAGGATAGAGGCACCAAGATCCTTGCTTTGGAGCATCAAGCCACTCGTGAACATGATACAAATAAAGATCTACAAAATGAGATAAGAGCGAAGGATGGCGAAATCACACACTTATCTCAGCTTCCCCTCCCTTTAGAAGTTCCTCAAGATCTCTCCTCAGTTGTGGGAAAATTGTATGTTTCTCATTGGGAGAAGATTAAGCAGTATTGCCCTTCGTTGTAGCCCATGTTGAGGTTCCTAGGTGAAGCACAATCTCTTTGTGCTAAAGTGGGTGTTCTCATTGATAGAGTTACACTCTTAATTGATCCTCAACTTTCCATAGCCCAAAGGTTGATTTAGTGGCTATATGCCATTTCTAATGAGGATTTGATAGCAAAGGGAGTTGTAGATCATAAGCAGTTGATCAGAAGGGCCAATATTTTCATCAATCATCACAAAGAAGTCATGCAAGCATTGGCAACACTTAATTCCTTGAGGATTTTGGTTCTAGATATCAAGCGATGTGTGGAGAGATTTGTGTAACTTGGCCTGCCTTTGCCTTTTCCTATAGATGAATCTATTTTGGGGATTGAGAAAATTATGAGCCATATTCAGTAGCTATAGTAAGATTGGACTTTCCTACAATGCCCCAATAGTCCTATTTCAACAAAGGAAGTCGAGCAACGTTTACACCCCTTGGCTCAGCTTTATGTGCTTCTGAAGATGGTCCATGAAGAACCAACAAGATTTCCTTTTGATGAAGTTATCTGTTTGGACCAGATTTGCTAGATCCTAGAAGCTCAAGTGTTGCCCTCTAAAGATGATTGGATTCCATTGCAGCAGGTCTTTGATCTACTTTTTCCAATTCAAGCTTAAAGTTTGGTCTCCGAACCAGCAATTTGGGTCCTAGCATTCTACAAGTAGAATTCCCCATTTAGTCACCAAAAATGATAATATTCTTTTGAAGTTGTTTGCAATCGATATTTTGGTTAAGTGTTTAACATCTTCCTTTGCTTTTCAGCTCACTCTTCCATTAGTTTGTGCGTGCCATGTGGTGTCACGACATTTCTCTAAGAGGCTCGCCTTTCTTTCCTTGTGTTGAGAAAGCACGAAGCTACCACGTGGTGCATGTTTTTTCCTCGGCAAAGGTTTTCCCGACCCCACCATTTTTCATGTGCTGGTAGTGACACTTGGTGTCTCTGTGCTTCATGTCCTAATCCCCTTTTTGTGCTTGACTTTGAGTCTCCTTTGATTTTCCATGTGTCCCTTTGATAATTCATGAGCCAGAATGTTGTTGGCGTAGTGGTTTTCTTGTTTTAGCAAGTTCAGAGGTCACCATGATGTAGTTAGCATAATGAAATCAAAAGGCCGTTTTCACCTTTTTGATTGCATGTGTCTCTATGAATGCTACGCAAGGATTTCTTGACAGGGAGTGGTTGTTGGGATTTTTCTTGTGCCTTCCTGCTATTGGTTGAAGGTCGAGGGCTATTTATTGGACTTCCCTTTGTTGTTTGAGGGGTTCAAACTTTGAGAAAAGATTATTAGACTTTGGTTTTGTGATGCAAGCCTTTATGTTAATTATATTTTGTAGACGATAAACATATCAGACTGTGCCTATGGCCATTATGGTTATTTTTGTTTGAAGCTTAATAGACAAACTTTAGTGCTATGTTCTAATTCAGTAACTTCTATGATATATGTTGTGAGACTACGAATTAAACTATGTCATTGAACTTGCTATCTGTCAGCTGAATGTTGTATGCCATATTATGTTGAATGAACCTTGTTTGATTATCTTTTCAAATTGTATTGGGCATGTAGATTTTTAAAATGACCTTAAAACTACAAATAGTTGGGTTTTCTGTGCTACAAATGTTCTAAAAATATTCTGGCGCATTGCCTAACTAGTGTAGCCTTTAAATTTTTCTTTCTCCCTTTTCTCCCCCCATTGTATGAAGAGCCAACTTCTCAAACCTGAAGGTTATTCAGTGAACTTCATGCAAAGGTCCCCCATCTCTAAATTTCCCATAAGGCTGTTAGCACTTAATGCAAAATTAGTTGTCAATGGATTCCTTATCCATAAGGGCCTCAAGAGATTCACACCTTAGGACATAATAAAATTAGTTTGAAAATCAAGTGCTTGAGATCAGATCAAGGAGGTGAGTTTACCTCAAATTAATTTGAAGACTTTTGTGAGCATCATGGAATTAAAAAACATTTGTCAATTACAAGGACTCCACAACAACATGGAATTGTAGACTGAAAGAATCAAACCCTACAAGAGATGGCCATAACAATGTTGAATGAATCTAAGCTATTGGACATGTTTTGTAGAGAAACAATTAACACATTAGTCTATATATTGAACAAAAAGAAAATCATAGTCAACAATAGGAAAATACCTTATGAATTATGGAAGGGTAGATTAGCAAAAATTAAATATTTCATTTTTTTTGGGAGTATGTGCTACATAAGAAGAGATGGTGAGGATTTGGGCAAATTTGACTCTAGATTTGATGTCCTTGTTTATTCCTTAAGAAACAAGGCTTATAGATGTTACAATAAAATATTGCAAAAGATTCTAGAGAGTCCCAAAGTAAAAGTGAATGAAGAAAGGCATCAAAAAGAAAAAGAACAAGCAAATGATCAACTAAAGGAACCAAGTTGTAAGGAGGAAGTAGATGAAAAAGAAGAAATAGAATGAAAAGATACAAAGGTACCATCCAAATTTGTTCATAAGAATTATTCAAAAAGTTAGTTTTTTTTGGA
Source organism: Cryptomeria japonica (assembly GCF_030272615.1). Lineage (NCBI taxonomy): Eukaryota > Viridiplantae > Streptophyta > Pinopsida > Cupressales > Cupressaceae > Cryptomeria > Cryptomeria japonica. Next base: position 192,234,860 of record NC_081408.1, read on the forward strand.
GATAAAGATGTTGGAATTAAGACTAGAAGAAGATTAGAAAGTATATCTAAACAATTAAATCTCTCATTTCTATCTGAAATAGAGCCTAAGGACATTGTAGAAGCTCGCAAAGACAAGCACTGGATTGATGCCATGGAATAAAAGTTGAATCAAATTGAAAAGAATCAGACTTGAGAACTAAGACTAAAAGATAATAATGGAATTGGTACAAAGTGGATTTTTTGGACAAGTGATAAAAAAAAAGGTTGGTTTCTAAGGGATATGCTCAAGTGGAGAGTATTGATATTAAAGAAGCCTTTGCTCATGTTGCAAGACTAGAAATTGTTAGAATGTTTTTGACCTTTTCTTATTCTGAACATTAAAGTTTATTAAATGAATGTTAAGTTAGTCTTTTTCAATGATAATTTAGAGGAAGAAGTATACATTAAATAGTTAGAAGGGTCCCTATTATCAAACAATAAGGATTATGTGTAGAAATTGAAGAAAGATATTTATGGGCTAAATCAAGTCCCTAGATCCTAGTATTCAAGACTTGACAAATATTTGCAACAACAAGAATTCAAAATGGGAATTGTTGATAGTAATCTTTACATCAAGATTAAAGGTGAAAATTAGTTGATAGTTGTGATTTATGTTGATAACATTATTTTTGGAGGCAATAGCAACAAAATATGTCAAGGGTTTGCAAAGAAAATGTATATGGTGTTTGAGATGTCTATGTTTGGTGAGTTATCATTCTTTCTTTGTTTACAAATTTCTCAATCTGACAAAGACATATTTATCTCACAAACCAAGTAAATCAAGGAGATGTGAAAAAAAATTAAAAGAAAAGATTGGGCACCAATTAACAAACCCATGTTCACAAACTGAAGGTTAAGCAAATATGACAAATATCCTAAAGGAAATAAAACACTATATAGGTCAATGATTGACAACTTACTTAGGCCAAATGTTATGCAAGCAGTAAGCATAATGACATGTTTTCAAGAAACATAAATGAAACTCATGTGGGAGTAGTCAAAAAAATATTTAAATGTCTAAAAGACAGTTTGGACTTTGGTTTGTGGTATTTGAGAGATGAAGATCTCACTCTAGTAACATATACAAATGTAGATTGGGCTAGTAATGTTGATGGCAAAAAGAGTACAAGTGGAGGAGTATTTTTTCCCTAAAATGATCTAGTGTCTTGGTTAACTAAGAAGTGAGCATCTATTTCTTTGTAGACAACTTAGATAGAATACATAGTAGTAGTATCATGTTGCATAGAAGTTATTTGGATAAAGTAGACATTGAAAGAGATTAAGGTAGAATATGATAATCCAATTTCAATAATTTGTGACAATGATAGAATAATAAACATTTCAAAGAATCTTATTATGCATTGTAAAATAGAGCACATTCCTATTAAATATCATTTCTCAAGAGAACATGTAGCTAAACATCATGTCAAATTGAAGTACATTACCACAAAAAGAATAGATTACAAATATTTTCACAAAGTCCCTACCAAAAGAGACTTTTGAGTATCTTAGACTTAAATTTGGGAGGATATCTTTTTTATCTAGTAACTATGTTCTTAAGGAGAAACACAAATTTAGGAGAGCTAATTATTATATTATCTTTCAACTCCATAATTTTTTTTGGTTATATGCATTTAGAAGAAAAAGAGAGATGGATATTCCACGTCAAAATATTGAATATCCCTTTTCCATTGATGTTAAAAGGGGAGAATTACAAAATAGGGAGAATTATATTTTTTCTTATTCACAACTTATTTTAGATCAAGTAGGAGTTGAATTGTATTTGTTCTTATTCATAAATTATTTTAGATCAAGTATTATTCTAGATCAAGTAGAGGGAGTGGAAACTCCCATTGCAAGGTAGGTCTCTAAAGAGAAAGAGACAATGGGAAAGAGACAATGAGAGAAAGAGACAATGAGGGAGTGGAAACTCCCCTTGCAAGGTAGGTCTCTAGACCCCTCTTGCAACTGAAAATATGCCAATAAAGGAAGAAAGACAAAACACAGAGCAAGCCATTGAAACTAAGGAAACAATGGATAATGTCGGTTGGCTCAATATAAAGCTTAATGTAGAACAACAAATTTAGGTACTTCCTCTAGACATGAATGAATTATTCAAAGAAGAAGAGACTCCATCAATAAAGAGAAAGGATAGAGCTATGTCAATGATCAAGAGAAAGAGGTATAGTACTTGAGTGACTTACAAGGCTATATTTGTGGTAGAAGAAGATATAAGAGAAATGACCACACCAGACTATCAAATTGTGACAATTAATTTGGGTCATACTTCTAGAAAGTAGGACATCATAGAGTCTATGGACCAAATAGACGTTATTATCTCTAGGTTGGAGAAGGATAAGTAAAGAAAGAGAGAGCTCCAAGCTCAAGTAGCACAACTACAAGGTTTTATCAAGAGTCTAATGATGCAAGGAGAAAGTGGCACAAAACTTGACACTAGTTTCTGAAGATGATATTGTAGAAATGGAGAGTAAGAAACACATGTTTGAGGTGACACAAGAATGAATAGGTAAGACATTTCTTGATGAAAACTGAAGCAGATGGCTTAAATCACACATTAAGCTTCAATTTTTAAGCTTAAAAATGTTAAAGATTCAGAGTTGACTGACATTCTCTAAATTTAATGTGTTTCTTAATATGTGTGATTTAAGACTAGCCGAATAAAATGTGCTTTAAGACTGATCTAAAGTGAAAAAACAATAACTACAACTTGCCATGGTTGGCAGATTTTATTAGAATGAAGAGATAAAGCCATAGATCTAAAGGTTGATCATCAAGAGAGGATGAAGCAAAATAATATGGAGTTGTTGAGGTTAAAGGCCATTAATCGGCTAGAAGGTCAGTTATTGCTCGAAGAGAACATTTTTCTCCTGATACCATACATGAGGTACCCCATTGGATTAGAGAGCTTGAATTTGAATAAGATACTACCCAAGTAGGTGAGGAAATATTATAGGAGCTATAGAAGATGGTTGTAGATTCATTATTTGATGATGTGACTATCACTGAAAAGCTAACTAAGAGTCGGATGCCATCCCATGAGGTCTATGATATAGAAACGATGATAATGGATTTCAGAGAAATGAACACCTCTGTGCTCAGTGATTCAATAGGAAGTTATCATAAGGAGAAGATAGATGATATTATGGAGAAATACACTGCAGAGGAGGGAGAATCTCTAGTTCATTGATAGAATCTTTAATGATTGCTTATTCAAATGGCACAAAGCTCAAGCATACAACAAAGGAGTAATTTCCAAAAGCCTCACCTCTTTCAATGATTACCAAAGCAAGATGAAAGGAGAATGTTTCCTCAAAGATAACATGGAAGAATGATTTGATACACATTTAGTGTCTTTTTGAGTTTTTTAAAGTCTAATGAAAGATGATGTGCAATATTCTATTGCCAACTCATTGTCATCTGTCATTTTTCTAACATCACCCATGTGCTACCATACAAAGTAGAAGAATACTATGTTCCTTCACAATTGAAACCTAATTTTGATGAATGCTTTTTATTGTTAATTGTAGACATTAAAAAATTATTGGCATTTATAACACTCAAATTAAAATTGAGTAAATTTATGTATATTTTCATGGTTTCTATCTCAGTTCAATAAACATTTATATGTTTTGTGAAGGTTGGCATTTTTGAAAGTCAATTTTTAAAGATTGTTTGTGATTTGTACATTTTATGTACTCTTGTTGGTTGAATTTTGTGGAAATATCAAAATTGTGCTATTTCCTTGAGCATGTTTGAATTCATCTTTTCAAACTGACCAATTTTCCCTAAAAAATTACGCTGATTATATGTCGCTATGCAAGTGTTCTAGTGAAGTACGTGCAATTTGCTTTATCTTGCAGAATGCATGTGTGTAATATCTAAAAAAATTGAATATTTTCTCCCTTTAACCTTAAATCTTTTGAATTTCATTTGAAATTTAGTTGAAGATATATTGATACTATGAAGGATTTGAAAATAAAAGTAACTATTTTGGATATTACTAATGACTTGATCTATAATGAATGTTATTTGTCATTAGAAATTGTGGAATGCAAAGTTCTCGTTAGAAATCTAGATATTATATGAATTGTTGTAAATTTTTTAAATTAGTATGTAAAGATCATTTTGTAAAGCTGAAAGGAACAAAAGAATCATTATCCCTTTGTGAAATAGTAAATACAACGAATCTTGCGTGAAACTAGTATGTCAAGGCATGACAAATGGAGCTTTGGGATTGTAAATTTGATTGAATTTACCATATCTTTCAAGAGAGAGGATTTTGTTGTAAAAATAT